>NC_090174.1:2120830-2138330 GCF_024679245.1 Pseudorasbora parva
TACTGAGAATGGTCTGGTTTTAACCAGGCTACCACAGATCATTCATTACATCATGTTGTGATTGCCCATTTCTGAGCGGAAATCTAGCAGGGTCTATGCTAATAGGGCGGAGTCTGTCTGCCATCATGGGCGGGGTCTGTGCTAATTGGGCGGACTCTGTCTGCCGTCATGAGCGGGACAATGCTAATAGGGCGGACTCTGTCTGCCGTCATGGGCAGGGTCTATGTGTAACGGATTCACAGAGGCAGGATTCAATTGCAAGTAACTCAGTTTATTGACAGAAGTGTCACAGAAGCCAAAACTCAGAACACAGAAGAAGTCCGGATAAGACGGAGCAGTGAGAGAGACTCTGTTGGCGACACGGGCAGGCTGTGAGCAGCAGTGACTCGGGAGCGCGGTTGAGGTAATCCGGGAAGGGATCCAGCGTTTCACAGAAGGGGGAAACGACAACCAACACGGAGACACAAGGGGAACATCCAACAACGCTCTGACAAAGACAAGAGAGAAACAGAGAGACTAAATAGGGTGAAGGTGATGAGTTGCAGCTGGTGCAGGTGATCAGCCACAGGTGCGTGATGAGCCAATCCCAGGCTCCGCCCTCACCTACATTCAACACGCACCCAAGAGTGAGACAGGGAATCCATGAACCGTGACAGTACCCCTCCCCCTAGGAGCGTCCCCTGACGCTCCTAGCCGACCTTACCTGTTGATTGTAATCATCAATAAGGGAGTGATCCAGAATGTCCCTAGCCGGAACCCAACTTCTCTCCTCCGGACCGTAACCTTCCCAGTCCACCAAGTACTGGAAACCGCGTCCCCTCCGTCTAGAATCCAGAATGCGATTAACCGAATAAGTTGGTTCCCCATCTACGAGTCGCGGCGGTGGGGGAACCGGGACTGGCGGATTAAGGTGGGAGTGAAAAACAGGTTTGATTTTGGATACATGGAAGGCGGGATGAATCCTCCTGTACGCCGGAGGGAGTTTGAGGCGGACTGTCACCGGACTAATGATCTTGGTGACAGTGAACGGGCCGATAAATTTGGGAGCAAGTTTATTAGATACGGAGCGGAGAGGAATGTTCTTGGTAGAAAGCCACACTTTTTGACCGACGACGTAAACGGGAGGCTTAGACCGGTGGCGATCGGCTTTAGCCTTGGTGCGCGCTCCCACCTGGAGCAGAGTCTCACGGGCTCTGGTCCATGTGCGATGACACCTCTGGATAAAGGCGTGAACAGAGGGGACCGCGACCTCGGAATCCAGACTAGGAAAAATAGGTGGCTGGTAATCTACACTACACTCAAATGGCGAAAGGCCCGTAGATGACACTGGTAACGAGTTATGAGCGTACTCAACCATAGAGAGTTGCTGGCTCCAGGATGAAGGATTCTTGGATACCAAACATCGCAACACTCTCTCCAGATCCTGATTGGCTCTCTCGGTCTGACCGTTGCTTTGGGGGTGATAACCCGAAGACAGACTAACCGTGGCTCCTAGTAATTTACAAAACTCCTGCCAAAATTTGGACACAAATTGGGAACCTCTGTCGGAGACCACGTCCATCGGGAGGCCATGTAACCGAAAGACGTGATCTACTACAGATACCGCTGTCTCCTTGGCTGAGGGTAGTTTGGGCAAGGGAATGAAATGTGCTGCCTTCGAGAATCGGTCCACGACGGTCAAAACGACCGTCTTGCCCTGGGAGGGCGGGAGGGCGGTAACAAAATCTAGAGCGATGTGGGACCAGGGTCTCGAAGGAACAGACAGCGGCTGAAGTAACCCCTGGGGAGGTTGGTTAGATGTCTTACCAACCGCACAGACCGAGCAAGCCAAAACGAAACTGCGAATGTCGCGAGCCATAAGTGGCCACCAAAATCGTTGCTTTATTAAACTGCAAGTGCGGTTTACCCCTGGATGACAGGCAATGTTGGAGCAGTGACCCCATTTGAGGACCTCGGATCTTAACCCCTCCGGAACGAACAAACAACTCGGTGGGCCGCCGGGCGGGGGCGTTACCCCTTCTAAGGCCACTTTGACCTTCGATTCGATCTCCCATGTGAGTGTAGAGATAACTATCTTCTCTGGCAAAATACACTCGGGAGTAACCGGGCGTTCGGAAGCATCAAAAATACGAGATAAAGAGTCGGGTTTGATGTTTTTAGACCCGGGGCGGTACGAGAGAACAAAGTCAAAACGTCCGAAAAAAAGTGCCCACCGAGCCTGCCTGGAGTTGAGTCTTTTAGCAGATCTAATATATTCAAGGTTCTTATGATCCGTCCATACAATAAAAGGTACCCCCGACCCTTCAAGCCAATGACGCCACTCCTCCAAAGCTAACTTGACGGCCAACAACTCTCTGTTACCAATGTCATAATTGCGTTCGGCAGGAGAAAGACGATGGGAGAAAAACGCGCACGGGTGCATCTTGTCATCTGAGGGAGAGCGCTGTGAAAGAACCGCTCCTACCCCCACCTCTGACGCGTCGACCTCTACCACGAACTGACGTGTGGGATCAGGGGCGACTAAGATGGGAGCCGAAACAAAGCGGCTTTTCAGTTTGGCGAATACAGCCTCGGCTGTATCGGACCACCTGAACGTCATTCGGGGAGAGGTCAAGGCAGTCAGAGGTGCGGCTAGTTGGCTGAAATTGCGAATAAAACGCCGATAGAAATTGGCGAACCCCAGAAACCTCTGTAGGGCCTTACGGGAATCTGGACTTGGCCAATCCATCACAGCCTTAACCTTGTCGGGATCCATGCGCATTCCCTCCGATGACACGATGTACCCTAAAAAAGGAACAGACTGTGCATGAAAAGCGCATTTCTCCGCCTTGACAAAAAGCCCATTCTCTAGCAACCTCTGAAGCACTCGTCTGACGTGTCGAACATGTTCCTGGAGAGACGAAGAAAAAATCAAAATGTCATCCAGGTAGACATATATGAATTGGTCGACCATGTCTCTCAACACATCATTGACGAGTGCCTGGAAAACCGCTGGGGAGTTGGAAAGGCCGAAAGGCATGACCAAGTATTCAAAATGCCCCCTGGGGGTGTTAAATGCGGTTTTCCATTCATCCCCCTCCCTGATGCGAACCAAATGATAAGCGTTACGTAAGTCCAACTTCGTGAAGACGGATGCTCCCTGTAACCTCTCGAAAGCTGAAGACATCAATGGCAAAGGATAGGTATTCTTTACCGTGATGTTATTCAGCCCTCGGTAATCAATGCAAGGTCGCAAAGAACCATCCTTCTTCCCCACGAAGAAGAACCCCGCCCCCACTGGAGAAGAGGAAGGGCGGATGAATTTGGAGGCTAGAGAATCAGAAATATATTTCTCCATGGCCTCCCTCTCTGGAATAGAAAGAGAGTATAGTTTGCCCTTAGGCGGAGACTTACCTGGGAGTAAATCTATAGCACAGTCATAGGGACGATGCGGAGGAAGAGAAGCAGCTCGGGACTTACTGAACACTTCCTTCAGGTCGAGGTACTCCGGAGGCACGTTAGACAGATTCACCGTCTCACTCTGAAAAACAGAACGAGAAACAGACGAACAAGCAGACACCAAACAAGACTCATAACATTTATCACTCCACGCAGACACAGAGTTTTGTCCCCAGTCAACCCTTGGATTGTGTAACTCCAGCCAAGGGTGACCGAGGACAACGGGAGCCAAAGGGGAGTCCAGGATGAAAAATGAAATGCGTTCGGTGTGGTTGCCGGAAGTGATCAGTGTAAGTGGTTCAGTGGTGAATGAAATGTCAGGGAGAACTTGTCCGTTGAGTGCGTTGACAGAGATGGTGTTCTTGAGTGCAATGGTGGGTATGTTAAGTTTGTGAGCAAGGGCAGAGTCAATGAAGTTACCTTCCGCTCCCGAGTCGAGGAGGGCGAGGCTGGAATAATCCTGAGCTGCCCACAGCAATCTCACCGGGAGGAGAGTGGAGGATGAGGTCTTTTCCACGGAGATCCCGCCCGACAGTAGCCTTCCTTTTACCGCCGGGCGTGGTCTTTTACCGGGCAGGAGTCTAGCAGGTGTCCGTTCCCGCCGCAGTACAGGCAAAGACCACGGGATCTCCGTCTTGCCTTCTCCTCCCGGGAGAGCCGAGCTCGACCCACCTGCATGGGCTCCGGGTCGAAGGTGTAGCTGATCGCATCCGTAGCGCTGGCCTGAGGGCATTCGACACTCCCATGCTGAGGCTCCATCCTGGACCTCAGCCGACTCAGACGAGCGTCCACCCTCAAAGCAAGATCAATGAGACCGTCAATCTTCTCCGGAAGGTCGATGGCGAATATCTCCTTCTGGATGCGGTCAGCCAGCCCATGCAGGAACATGTCCCACTGTGCCTCCTCGTTCCACTTGCACTCGGCGGCCAGGGTGCGGAACTCGATGGAATAATCCGAGACCGAGCGGTTACCTTGGCGGAGCTCTGCGAGTTGACGTGCCGCTTCTCTTCCGGTCACCGCTCGGTCAAACACCCTTCTCATCTCTGCCGCCAGCGTCTGGAACGAGGAGCAGCAAGGATGTTGGTTCTCCCACACCGCCGTTCCCCAAAGTGCGGCTCGTCCGGAGAGCAGGGTGAGGACGAATGCCACCTTGGATCTTTCTGTGTTGAAAGTCTGCGGTTGAAGAGCGAAAAACAAGGAACACTTGGTAAGGAAGGCTCTGCAATAATTGCTCTCACCGGCATAACTCTCGGGGGTAGGCAGACGTGGTTCCGGTTGCCGCGATGCAGATGGTGTGTGGGGAATCGGCGGTGGGTCGGGCACAGTGGGACCGACGAGTTGTTGCATCTGTTGGGTCAGCTCGGCCACCCGTGCCACCAAGGTGTGTACTGCCTGTCCTGTGGCAGTTAAGTTCGCCTCCTGCTGGTCCAGTCTCTCATTGCTGCTGGCCAGTAGGGCGTTGATACTCGCTGAATCCATGGTTGGTCAGAGCGTTCTGTAACGGATTCACAGAGGCAGGATTCAATTGCAAGTAACTCAGTTTATTGACAGAAGTGTCACAGAAGCCAAAACTCAGAACACAGAAGAAGTCCGGATAAGACGGAGCAGTGAGAGAGACTCTGTTGGCGACACGGGCAGGCTGTGAGCAGCAGTGACTCGGGAGCGCGGTTGAGGTAATCCGGGAAGGGATCCAGCGTTTCACAGAAGGGGGAAACGACAACCAACACGGAGACACAAGGGAAACATCCAACAACGCTCTGACAAAGACAAGAGAGAAACAGAGAGACTAAATAGGGTGAAGGTGATGAGTTGCAGCTGGTGCAGGTGATCAGCCACAGGTGCGTGATGAGCCAATCCCAGGCTCCGCCCTCACCTACATTCAACACGCACCCAAGAGTGAGACAGGGAATCCATGAACCGTGACACTATGTTAATAGGGCGGAGTCTGTCTGCAGTCATGGGCGGAACCATGCTAATAGGGCGGAGTCTGTCTGCAGTCATGGGCGTGTCTATGTTAATAGGGCGGAGTCTGTCTGCAGTCATGGGCATGAAAAAAATACTGATGAATGAGTTGAAAGGAATGTTGATTATAACAAATATACTTGTATCTCATTAAATACTAAAATGTAACAAATAAAAATCATTTATTGTATTTAATTTTTTAATTTTTATTTTTTTTAATTTTTTTTTTAAGTACAATTACCCAATATTTCTGTGCTGTGCATGTATTATGTATTTTGTAGCTTGGCATGATCTCTATAGGAATCAAATATGAATGAAATCAGACGATTTTGAGCTGGCATTTCAGTTAGGACGTTCAGTTTTTTTGATAACAAACCGCAAGTCAGCCTCATAATCTATTGTTTCTTTATCCTAATTTGATTTATTTTCCTGTTTCCTCAACAACCCATCCTGAGTTTTCTCAGCATTATTCTGCACATGCAGACTGGCATTTCATATGAGCGGAAAAGACAATGGCAGTTTTGCAGAGAGACAGATTTCTACAAGAAAGCAAGATGTAACCCCTTCACTTATTTAAAGAAAGTTCTGCATCAAAGTAATCGTTTTGATTACACAACAGTTTATGCAATCGCAAAAGCTGTTTATGCGACACCTGTATTTTATCACTTTTTGCGTGGGCAAAATATAATTTGAGTTATGTAAAATGCATTTGATATCAGACACCACATTAAATGAAAAAGTTATTGCCCTGTCCGTGAGACTGTTTTGCTTGTGTGCATTTGCTTATCATAAAGCTTTATCATTTCTGTAGTTTAAGTGCAGCTCTTTTGGAGAGAGCACATGTATCACTGAGGCTCAGAGATAAAGTCTAATATCAGCAGCAAAACAGTAGCCTCTACAAAATATTAACCAATATTTGTAGAAAAACTGCCTGAGTGGAGACCCAATGTTGTTTTTGTGTTGATGACATGATTTCCATTAAACACAAAATAACACTTGCAACAAAACTGATAATTGACAGTTCATTCAAGAAGTGCAAACTCACATAAAAGAACTGATTATGTGCTGCTAAATGTGCTCTGCAACACTCATTCAGGGTCACAATAAGAATGACCTTTGTGAAAGAGAAGTGCACTTTAGCATATTTCAAAAAAGAAATAAACCTTAATAAACCTTAAGATAATTTAAAAGTGCAAACTAAATGTGAGTTGTTCAGACACTTGCTCAAACTGCATTCTTCCCCTTGTAAACAAATGTGTTTAATTGTTGTGAATGTGCACTTGTAGTGTAGTTGTATCTTAAAGGTGCACTATGTAGTATTTTTGCAGTAATATATCCAAAAACCACTAGGCCAGTGTTATATATTTTGTTCAGTTGAGTACTTACAATATCCCAAATGTTTCCAACTATTTGTAAATTGTGAGAAAATTACTATTTTAACTAAGAACCGGGACGTGTCAGCATAGCGTCTGAGGGAGTCGCCTGTCAATCGCGTCATATCTGCGTTACCCTCGGTTTTACTCTGCAGAAGCGCTTTTCTATTAGCAGTGTGAACATGTCGCCGCAGCGCTGAGTGAACGCACAGAGGAACGTCATAACATAATTTTAAACACACTTAAATGTATCTAATATAAAGGTGCTGCTTTACCTTATAATCATGACCAGAAAAAGCGGAAATGCGAGAGCCCGGCAACTGTGTCCCGTCCCGTCATAATAAAAGTCCCGATTCTCGCGAGCCATGTGTTTGTACAACAATCGCTCCAGCGGCCGTAGTCAGCTCCACAACACTCGCTCCTGCTCTGCTTCTCTACAGTAACGTTAATAACCAATCGCTCCAGCGGCCGTGCTCAGCTCCACAACACTCGCTCCTGCTCTGCTTCACTACAGTAACGTTAATAACCAATCGCTCCAGCGGCCATGCTCAGCTCCTCAACACTCGCTCCTGCTCTGCTTCACTACAGTAACGTTAATAACCAATCGCTCCAGCGGCCATGCTCAGCTCCTCAACACTCGGTCCTGCTCTGCTTCACTACAGTAACGTTAATAACCAATCGCTCCAGCGGCCGTGCTCAGCTCCTCATCACTCGGTCCTGCTCTGCTCCACTACAGTAACGTTAATAACCAATCGCTCCAGCGGCCGTGCTCAGCTCCACAACACTCGCTCCTGCTCTGCTTCACTACAGTAACGTTAATAACCAATCGCTCCAGCGGCCATGCTCAGCTCCTCAACACTCGCTCCTGCTCTGCTTCACTACAGTAACGTTAATAACCAATCGCTCCAGCGGCCGTGCTCAGCTCCACAACACTCGCTCCTGCTCTGCTTCACTACAGTAACGTTAAAAACCAATCGCTCCAGCGGCCATGCTCAGCTCCTCAACACTCGCTCCTGCTCTGCTTCACTACAGTAACGTTAATAACCAAATGCTCCAGCGGCCATGCTCAGCTCCTCAACACTCGGTCCTGCTCTGCTTCACTACAGTAACGTTAATAACCAATCGCTCCAGCGGCCGTGCTCAGCTCCACAACACTCGGTCCTGCTCTGCTTCACTACAGTAACGTTAATAACCAATCGCTCCAGCGGCCGTGCTCAGCTCCACAACACTCGGTCCTGCTCTGCTTCACTACAGTAACGTTAATAACCAATCGCTCCAGCAGCCGTGCTCAGCTCCTCAACACTCGGTCCTGCTCTGCTTCACTACAGTAACGTTAATAACCAATCGCTCCAGCAGCCGTGCTCAGCTCCTCAACACTCGCTCCTGCTCTGCTTCACTACAGTAACGTTAATAACCAATCGCTCCAGCGGCCGTGCTCAGCTCCTCAACACTCGGTCCTGCTCTGCTTCACTACAGTAACGTTAATAACCAATCGCTCCAGCGGCCGTGCTCAGCTCCTCAACACTCGGTCCTGCTCTGCTTCACTACAGTAACGTTAATAACCAATCGCTCCAGCAGCCGTGCTCAGCTCCTCAACACTCATAAAACATAAAAAAAAAAAAAAAAAAAAAAAAAAAACAACTTCCAAGTTAACTTACGTCACATGGAAGATTTTGGTTTATAAAAGGCAAGAGAAAAGCAGTAGACAGGCATGTCTCACAGACATCCCAGGCAGGTGCTGGTCAAAAGCTAAATGCAGAAAATATGAGGTATATCTTGTTCTCAGTGTTAAAGGTGCACTATGGAGCTTTCCGTCCACTGGAGGTCGCCTATTCAAAACAAATCGTAGTTTGATGACGCAAAGTGTGAGCGCAGCATCTTGGGACATGTGGTCTTCACCTCACAGCCGGTGGAAAATACTCGAGTAAGGCAGAAATCACGTTCATGCATGCGGTTATTAACGTTACTGTAGTGAAGCAGAGCAGGACCAAGTGTTGAGGAGCTGAGCACGGCTGCTGGAGCGATTGGTTATTAACGTTACTGTAGTGAAGCAGAGCAGGAGCGAGTGTTGAGGAGCTGAGCACGGCCGCTGGAGCGATTGGTTATTAACGTTACTGTAGTGAAGCAGAGCAGGAGCGAGTGTTGAGGAGCTGAGCACGGCCGCTGGAGCGATTGGTTATTAACGTTACTGTAGTGAAGCAGAGCAGGACCGAGTGTTATGGACCTGATCACAGCTGCTGGAGCGATTGTTAAACAAATACCCACCTCGCGAATACCGGGACTTTTATTATGACGGGACGGGACACATTCGCCGGGCGCCTGCACAGATCCGCTCTTCCGGTTATGATTTTGAGGTAATGTAGCTCTGTTTATCATATTAGATACAGTTAAGTGTGTTTAAAATGATGTTATGACGTTACTCCATGCGTTCACTTGTTCACACTGCTAAGAGTAAAGCGCTCCTGCCAAATAAAAGCCGAAACCGAGGTTAACGCAGATATGACAAAATTGACAGGCGACTCGCTCAGACTCTATGCTGAAACGTCCCGGTCCTTAGTTAAAATAGCAATTTTCTCACAATTTACAAATAGTTGGAAACTTCTGGGATATTGTAGGTACTCAACTGAACAAAATATATAACACCGGCCTAGTGGTTTTGGATATTTTACTGCAAAAATACTACATAGTGCACATTTAATGTGGTTGGCGAGGAGGAGAGACTGCGTTCACACCGAATGCGAATAGAGCGTCAAATTCTCGTCTATTGGATGCTTGAACATTTTGAATCCACTCGCACGTCCACAGCGAATAAATAAGCGTATAAAACAAGCGTTTGTAGCAGAATAGACGCGCGTATAAAACAAGCGTTTGAAGCAGAATAGATGCTCGATCAAGGCGCTCCAGGAGCTGCGTCTGGATGACGGCCGCTCTCAGCACTACTTCCGCCTGTCTCGCGTTCAAGTTTGACTCGGGAGAACGATTTCCCGAAGACGGGAGCAAACAAGTCTGCTCTCACTCGATATATTTTGTATATTTTATGCTACAATAAAACAAAATGTCCTATAACACCACTCTGCCTCTTTTCATTTTTATAAAAACAAAACAAACAAAAAAACATCAATAGCCACACAAATGCGGTTCAGGCAACGCATATTGATTATCTTCACTGCATACATTTATAACAAACGAAACATAAAACACAACCCTGCCTAAAATATTAAAGATTAATATGTGGTTCAGGCAATAAGTGTGCATATATATGATTATCACTATAATAAAATTAAATATGACATAAAACACAACCCAGTCTCTTATGTTAAATGTCAGTTTATGTGTGATCAATAATAGCCATTATAAAAGTAGGCCTAAGTTAAAAAAAAATTCTATTAAGTAAGGGATAATGTCCACCCAGCCGGTTGTTATCGCAGAATAAACCCCTTCAGAGTGATCCGGACCCCGAGGCGAAGCGGAGCGTCACTCTGAAGGGGTTTATTCTGAGATAACAACCGGCTGGGTGGACATTATCCCGCTTATTACACGGCTACTAGTCTCAAATAAATTAGACACAAAATATTGTCTTGATATTAAATATTTTATTATCTCTTACGCAAAGCTTCCGCAAAGGAAAACAGTTCCAACCTGCTTTAAGCCTTTATCTATTGCTGCTAAATGTTGAACATGAATGCTGAAAGGGTTAGTTCAGCCAAAAATGAAACCACGCCTATGATTTACTCACCCTCAGGTCATTATAGGTGTTTATGACATTCTTCTGTCAGACAAATACAATCAGAGTTATATTTAAAAAGTCCAGGCTAACGTTAATCCCAGCAGTAGTTGGAGCTGTTTCTGAAGTCCATTAAATGCAGCTGTCCGTCAAATAACGTGCTCCACACGACTCCGATGGGTTAATAGAGCCTTCTGATTCCAATCGATGCGTTTGTGTCAGAAAAATATCCATATTTAAAACTTTATAAAGGAAACCTGCATTGAAGTCTTCCATTGTAACCCACGGCTGTTTAAGCCACAAGATGGCGCCAGCGTTAAGCACAGAAGTAGAACCGGTCACGATAACTCGCAGTACCCGGATGAGCGGTGTGTGTTATCTGGGAATAACATACCGCTGGAATGAGCGATTGACCAATCAGAATCAAGTATTCCACAGAGCCGTGTAATAAGGACAGTTAAAGCATATGTGCACTGCATGCGCTATATGCCTGATCTGTTTTAACAGCAACACAATTGTAATTTAATTTTTTTTTTAATGTAATTTTGTAATTTTAAATGTTTCAAATGTGTAATTTCAATGAAAAAATAAACATTTTCATGATTTTGTGTGTGTGTGTGTGTGTGTGTGTGTGTGTGTGTGTGTGTGTGTGTGAAATTAAATTGATTGGGGCGAACATTTTTTCATTGGTTGAAAGGGGGGCGTGGCCAAAAACGTTTGAGAAGCACTGACTTAAGTGCACTTAAAGAGAGCATACTCTCAAAACTATGTTTCGTAACACACTTAAGTACACTTTTAATAATATTAAAATAAATATATACAAGTCGTACTTTTTTATACAGCCGTACATGGAAATGAAGCTCATTGGTTCTCCTGAAGCTCAAACGTTGCTGCATAACACCAGAATGAACCTCGTTTAAACTATTTAACACACTATTTAAAAAAAAAAATTCTAATATATATATTTCTATATATTGAATTTGCAACTTTACATTAGACTTGTTTACCTCATAATTGATTTTATAACTCAAAAGTGTCCCTTTCACATTTCAACTCTTAATTGCAAATTTTGCAAATGCATCTAGAGTCAATACACCGTTAGAAAAAAGGTACAGTGCTGTCACTGGGGCGGTACTCTAAGGTACAAAACCGAAAAGGTACAACTGTGTACCTTTAAGGTACTAATTTGCACTCTTAAAGTACTAATATGTGCCATTTAGGGGTGAGTAAGGTACACAGATGTCCTTTTCACTTTTGTACTTTAAAGCAGTCATTCCCAAACTGTGGTCCGCAGACCACTAGTGGTACATGAAGGTACTGCAGGTTGTCCGTGGAAAGGCAAAATAAAATAAAATAATATTTTTTACCTTCGTTTTACCAGGAAATTCCAATAAAAAAATAAAAAGTAAAAATAATACGTAGGCCTATATTGATATAACATTTGTAATAAATATTCAAGTTATTGTGCGATTACTAAAATATCCTAGTGGCGCTCGGCCGTGACGTTCAAGTTCAGTGCCGTTATGGATCGGTGGATAGCAACGGGTTCTCTGAAGAGAAAAGAGCAGAAGTTACAAAAAATGAAGAGATTGACAGTGAGTCGGATGCATCTATGAGCCAGATTCATCATAAAAAAAAACAAAGAAAAGGAGGGTGAAGAGAAAATACTGCGAAAGCTATTTAGCATTAGGGCGCTTGAGTAAATAAATAAATTAAATATGTGGCAGTATTGTGTGCAGTAAACTTTTCTTTAACCTGTTGTACTAATGGGATGACTAGTTTTAGTGCTAGTAAGCCTATTTAGAGGTGCGGATTAATTCAGGCAGTGTGTAGACATATTTTATTATGTGTTATGAGGTGGTCCGCAATTTTTTTTGAATATAAATAGTGGTCCACACACACAAAACGTTTGCGAACCCCTGCCTTAGGGTACCGCCCCAGTGACAGCACTGTACCTTTTTTTCTGAGAGTAGTTCTGGGTTATAACAATGAATAATGACAACAAATGTAGACTAGACAATTCACTGTTAGTTCTGGGGTGGAAAAAAACATGTCTCACTTCTCTGTGGATTTGACTTTATCACTGGTGCACATTCAGGCCCTGTTTGGTGTCAGTTTTACATTTGCAGATGTCAGGCTTCTTAGCTCGAGGCCCCTGGCAGTCAAAGGCTACAGACCCCGACCCATCCAGATAAAATCTTCATGAGTTACACTGACCACTGGATTCTGCTTGGTCACACATTAATTGGTCGATCAGCCAGCGCTCATCCCTCTAAAGAAAAAATAAATGGAAAGCAACTGCCTCTCTGGCTCTCTGGTGTATTCCTGTGCTTGTTAGTGGTGTAAATTGTCTGGCGAGGCCTCCGGGGAGTTTTTCCGGAAACAGGTGTTTACTTAACCCGAGTCTGCAAATTGGCTTTGAGGGGAGAAAATTTCAGTGAACAGAAAGAGAAACGGAGGAGAGAGAGAAAGAGAGCGAGGGAGTGCGGCAGCAGGTAGTGAGGAGGAATATTTGCTTTGACAGGCGAGTCGATTAAGCAAATGTCCTTATCAAACGGGTTTGCGCATACGCCAGTGTTCACAGCTGTGAGCTGCGTTCCTCCGCTGCCATGGGAGTGGATTTAAATCAGATTTGGCACTTATGGGTTGGGGGAGTCGCCCAAACCATAATCGCTACCGAATCATGAATATGCTAATAGCTCCAGTGCTATTGGTTGACACGTTAATGCATTAAAGCCTTTACTGTTAATGTGCTGTGAATGTAGATGTCTCCTCTCTAACCTGAAGAGGGTTTTTTTTATTTCCACATCGGGTGGCCTTAACCACTGTGTTCTTAACCATTTGATTCGATTTACTTTGTATTGTAATTACATTTAAAGTACTTTAATTACACTGTTAATTTTATTTACATATATCTTAGAAGCTGGACTTCAGCTGGCATTTCAAACTCATTACAAGAATAGACCAGACCAGACCAGAACGTTTACTTCAGACCAGACCAGAACGTTTACTTCAGACCAGACCAGAATGTTCACTTCAGACCAGACCAGAACGTTCACTTCAGACCAGACCAGAACGTTTACTTCAGACCAGACCAGAACGTTCACTTCAGACCAGACCAGAACGTTTACTTCACACCAGACCAGAATGTTCACTTCAGACCAAACCAGATCTATTACTTCAGACCAGACCAGAACCTTTACTTCAGACCAAACCAGAACGTTTACTTCAGACCAGACCAGAATGTTCACTTCAGACCAGACCAGAACGTTTACTTCAGACCAGACCAGAATGTTCACTTCAGACCAGATCAGAACGTTTACTTCAGACCAAACCAGAATGTTCACTTCAGACCAGACCAGAATGTTCACTTCAGACCAGACCAGAACGTTCACTTCAGACCAGACCAGAACGTTCACTTCAGACCAGACCAGAACGTTTACTTCACACCAGACCAGAATGTTCACTTCACACCAGACCAGAATGTTCACTTCACACCAGACCAGAATGTTCACTTCAGACCAGACCAGAACGTTTACTTCACACCAGACCAGAATGTTCACTTCACACCAGACCAGAATGTTTACTTCAGACCAGACCAGAATGTTCACTTCACACCAGACCAGAATGTTCACTTCAGACCAGACCAGAATGTTCACTTCACACCAGACCAGAATGTTCACTTCAGACCAGACAAGAACGTTTACTTCACACCAGACCAGAACGTTCACTTCACACCAGACCAGAATGTTTACTTCAGACCAGACCAGAATGTTCACTTCACACCAGACCAGAATGTTCACTTCAGACCAGACCAGAATGTTCACTTCACACCAGACCAGAATGTTTACTTCAGACCAGACCAGAACGTTTACTTCAGACCAGACCAGAATGTTCACTTCACACCAGACCAGAATGTTCACTTCAGACCAGACCAGAACGTTCACTTCAGACCAAACCAGAACGTTTACTTCAGACCTTACCAGAACGTTCACATCAGACCAGACCAGAATGTTTACTTCAGACCAAACCAGAACGTTCACTTCAGACCAGACCGGAACGTTCACTTCAGACCAAACCAGAACGTTTACTTCAGACCAGACCAGAACGTTCACTTCAGACCAGACCTGAACGTTTACTTCAGACCAAACCAGAACGTTTACTTCAGACCAGACCAGAACGTTTACTTCAGACCAGAAGGTCCACTTCAGACCAGACCAGAACGTTTACTTCAGACCAGACCAGAAGGTCCACTTCAGACCAGACCAGAACGTTTACTTCAGACCTGACCAGAACGTTCACTTCACACCAGACCAGAATGTTCACTTCAGACCAGACCAGAACGTTTACTTCAGACCAGACCAGAAGGTCCACTTCAGACCAGACCAGAACGTTTACTTCAGACCAGACCAGAAGGTTCACTTCAGACCAGACCATAACGTTTACTTCAGACCAGACCAGAAGGTTCACTTCAGACCAGATCAGAACGTTTACTTCACAGCAGACCAGAACGTTCACTTCAGACCATACCAGAACGTTCACTTCAGACCAGACCAGAACGTTTACTTCAGACCTGACCACAACGTTCACTTTAGTCCAGACCAGAACGTTCACTTCAGACCAGACCAGAACGTTCACTTTAGACCAGACCAGAATGTTCCCTTCAGACCAGACCAGAACGTTTACTTCACACCAGACCAGAACGTTCACTTCAGACCATACCAGAACGTTCACTTCAGACCAGACCAGAACGTTCACTTCAGACCTGACCACAACGTTTACTTCACACCAGACCAGAACGTTTACTTCAGACCAGACCAGAAGGTTCACTTCAGACCAGACCAGAACGTTTATTTCAGACCAAACCAGAACGTTTACTTCAGACCAGACCAGAACGTTCACTTCAGAGCAGACCAGAATGTTCACTTCAGAACAGACCAGCACATTTACTTCAGACCTGACCACAACGTTTACTTCACACCAGACCAGAACGTTTACTTCAGACCAGACCAGAAGGTTCACTTCAGACCAGACCAGAACGTTTACTTCAGACCAAACCAGAACGTTTACTTCAGACCAGACCAGAACGTTCACTTCAGAGCAGACCAGAATGTTCACTTCAGAACAGACCAGCACATTTACTTCAGACCAGACCAGAATGTTCACTTCAGACCAGACCAGTACGTTTACTTCACACCAGACCAGAACGTTCACTTCACACCAGACCAGAATGTTCACTTCAGACCAGACCAGAATGTTCACTTCACACCAGACCAGAATGTTCACTTCAGACCAGACCAGAATGTTCACTTCAGACCAGACCAGAATGTTCACTTCACACCAGACCAGAATGTTCACTTCAGACCAGACCAGAAGGTTCACTTCACACCACACCAGACCAGAACGTTCACTTCAGACCAGACCAGAACGTTTACTTCACACCAGACCAGAACGCTTACTTCAGACCAGACCAGAACGTTCACTTCAGACCAGACCAGAACGTTAAATTCAGACCAGACCAGAACGTTCACTTCAGACCAGACCAGAATGTTCACTTCAGACCAGACCAGACCAGACCAGAATGTTCACTTCAGACCAGACCAGACCAGACCGATTTTTACATTTAAAGAAAATAATTTACAGTGCTTTGTAAAGTTAGTCAATCTTAGGAGAACTTCATGTTTATCTGTAATTAATGCACACACACACACACACACACACACACACACACACACACACACACACACACACACACACACACACACACACACACACACACACACACACACACACACACACACACACACACACACACACACACACAGCAAACGTTCATTTCCACTCTTCAGTAGTTAAAACATTCAAATCTACTCTTTGTAAATGATGTACATTGAACATCCTCACAGATTTGTCAACAGAGGAATTCTCTGAATTATTCAAAAGGATAAGGGCTTGATAATAGCCAATTGTTCAGCCTTTATTATAATGTAGTTTTCTCTCTCTCTGCGAGCTTCCACTCGGTCCTCTTCTTTCAGTATGCAAATAGAAACACACGGTGACCTTCTGAATAACAGCCTTCTCTGCATTTTGCATTAGTTTACAATAGAGACAAAACTAAAAGTTATTGCAGGGCAATACATGCAATGAGGCCACAGCAATGTTTACAACAGCAACCTCTCTCAGGTGCACTGCAAAGGATTTCATTCCTCAGCGTTTCTGTCTTGTTTTCAATGACAAATATCTAAACCTTCTTAAATCAAGATGCATTTGCTTCAGAAGCATGTATTCAATTAAGTGTTTAAAACGAGAAAACAAATGCCAATAGACCATTGATATACACTCACCTAACGGATTATTAGGAACACTATGCTAATACTGTGTTTGACCCCTTTCTCCTCCAGAACTGCCTTAATTCTATGTGGCATTGATTCAACAAGGTGCTGAAAGCATTCTTGAGAAATGTTGGCCCATATTGATAGGAGAGCATCTTGCAGTTGATGGAGATTTGTGGGATGCACATCCAGGGCATGAAGCTCCCGTTCCACCACATCCCAAAGATGCTCTATTGGGTTGAGATCTGGTGACTGTGGCGGCCATTTTAGTACAGTCAACTCATTGTCATGTTCAAGAAACCAATTTGAAAGGATTCAAGCTTTGTGACATGGTGCATTATCCTGCTGGAAGTAGCCATCAGAGGATGGGGACATGGTGGTCATAAAGGGATGGACATGGTCAGAAACAATGCTCAGGTAGGCCGTGGCATTAAAACGATGCCCAATTGGCACTAAGGGGCCTAAAGTGTGCCAAGAAAACATCCCCCACACCATTACACCACCACCACCAGCCTGCACAGCGGTAACAAGGCATGATGGATCCATGTCCTCATTCTGTTTACGCCAAATTCTGACTCTACCATCTGAATGTCTCAACAGAAATCGAAACTCATCAGACCAGGCAACATTTTTCCAGTCTTCATCTGTACAAATTGTCGCCTCTTTTCCCT
>NC_090174.1:2143330-2150830 GCF_024679245.1 Pseudorasbora parva
GAAACCATTTAGTCCGTTGTGGCACCGCTGCCGAACATCCAGAAGTTAAAGCCGGAGCAAGAACAATCTTTGCTGGGGTTTGTTGGTGGCCATGATATGGTGGCCTAGTCAGTTATTTTGTTGCCGTCTGTCTCCCACCACCCGTGTAAAAATCGCCGGCCGAGATACAGACTGCTTTTGACAAACACTGAGGTCGTGTGGTGATGTAATAGCTGTCCGAATCCACATCTCTGAGTTTTTAAGAATATATAACTTCAAAATTCACTGTTTATAATCATTTTTGACCAATCAGTGGAAAAGAAATGAAGTTTTTTGAGGAAAACATTCCAGGATTTCTCTGGATCGCAGAGGAATAGAGTCTGATCCAGACAAACCACCTGACACAACAAAAAAAATAAAAAATAATAATAATTATATATATATATATATATATATATATATATATATATATATATATATATATATATATATATATATATATATATATATATATATATATAGGGCTGCGTTAACGCAAATGCATTTTAACGGCACTAAATTTATTAACGCATTTTCTGTCTGATCCATAGGTGGAGAAATCGGGATAAGCCATAAACGTAAAGGATGCAGCAGCAAACATTAATAGGGAAAGAAAATGGTTATCATTAATATTCTAAACCAAAAGTGCAGTTATTGCCTATAAGCTACCATATTTTCTGTTTAACCATATTAGACACCAGCTCGAAAGAAAAGTCTGTTTACATTGAGCACATTCTCTGCAGTCCGAGCGCGGTGCGGGAATACACTAAAGCTCACTCTCGCTCATGTCTGAGGTAAATCATTGACACATCACCACTTACAGTACATGTGTTATATTGAACTAACTGCATTACAATCGGCTAAAACGAATGCACAGGTTACTCTTCTGAACAAGAACGCTCCGTTTCTCGCACTGTTCACATGAATCGAGGCATAGTTCGGCGCGCGCACGCAAAATACCGGCAGTTCAATAGAGAGCGCGCCTCTCTTAAAGGGGCCGCACTATATTCCTACTCGTGGAATATGGACCTTCTCCGGGTATGGTGTGGTACTGGTGTGCTCACAGGTCCACATGACAGCTTTCACATTACCAGTTTTTCATACGAACTGTGCCCTGTTCTGAACTAAAATCCCAGTAATACTACCTTTATTTATATCCTTTAAATGAGAGAAATCCCTGCTTATTCTGAATTTTTAAGCTAGGCTTAAAATACATTTTTAAGATATTTTAGAGACATGTTCTTTGATAAACATCTATGACCTTTGATACATATCTAGTCTTCATGCTGTTTTATTGATTATTATTGAATAAGTATTTTATGGTTTCACTAATAATAAACATACATTTGCATAAAGCATGCGTATTTGTCCATATACCCATGTTGATTAGAGTATTAAAAACTTAATTTAAGATACATTTACAACAAATAAAAATCTGCGATTAAATTCAGATTAATCGCGAGTTAACTCAATGACAAGCATGCAATTAATCGCGATTAAAAATAATAATCGTTTGACAGCCCTAATATCAGGGATGGAAATTAGCACCCGCCACCAGCCAAATGCGGGTGATTTTGAGTTGTGGCGGGTAAACTCGCTTCACCTACCGGCCACCGTGGCGGGTAAATAAAAATAGCATACTGTTTCCCCTCTTTGTAAACTCTGTTCAATGCATGCGAGTGCGGCCGTATGTCCGAATATGACCAGTCGTTTTCGCCGTCATTACCCGGATGTAGTACCAGAAGACGCAAATACGAACTCGCGCGCGCTGAAAGAAGATCCGTCACTGCGCATCATCCAAGAGCGCGCACTCGTCTCACAGCGCGCAAATATTGAGTTCTCTTTCAAGTCTTGCGCTTAAATGGATAAACTCACACAAAAGGTATGTCAACATGTCCATCTTGATGAGTATCCAAGCAGACATAGTCTGAATATGCCTCAAGTGAACGTTATACAGTCGAGAAAGAAGAGCATATCCCTGCACTAGGCCTTAAAGGGGCAGTAGCCTTTACTGCTGTCTGTTTAATGTCAAACAAAAGGACATCACTCACTGCTCTTGAATAGCTTTTGTAAGTTTAATAAGGATTAATCTTTAATTTAAACAGTTAAAATATGCAGTTATTTTACATTTGATTACTTTATTGAATTTCTGTACCTTTCTGCAGGCCATTAGGCCTGTACATTAGCTATTATTAAATGTACACATGAGTGAGGTCAAGTTAAACATTTTAGTTTGAATTGTATTTTATACTGTGGGTTGTTGCAATGTGCTAAATAAATATTTGCATAATTTGTAATTGATTAATATTTGAAACTTCAATATTAATTTATGCAATCGCAATGCCTTGATTTTTAGTAAAGTTACACAGTCACAGCATTAGCCATAAATGCAATGGTACTGATAATTGGCATAATTTCTTTTGGTGTTTCGGTTTCGGCCAAGAATTTTTATTTCTGTGCATCCCTACTGACAATGTTCTGCTCGGTGTGTCGTCAACACGCTTCAGAAGATGCCAAAACTAATAGTTTCATTGTTGGGACTAAAAACCTAAAACTGGAAACCATAAAAGATCACGAATCATCCAAATGCCACATCCAGGTAAAAAAAAAAGCGCACAGAGCACACAGAGCCCGACTCATTTAATGAAATGGATATCAGTTCATGGTTTGTGTGTGTATAAGAGAGATAGAGAAAATGTTAGTATTTCATTGAGACTTGAGATTAAATAAACTGCTTAAGTATTGTAGAGCTTGTAGTATTAATTTTTCACATGCAGTTACACATTGTCGGTTAAAAACAAGAAAGTGGCTGGTAAAAACATGGAGTGGCTGGTAGATTTTGAAATCCACCAGCCACAGTGGCCGGTGGACAAAAAAGTTAATTTCCATCCCTGCCTAATATATATATATCGTTTTAATATTATATATATATATATATATATATATATATATCGTTTTAATCACAAATGTGTGACTTCGCTGATGTGCATCTTTACGCCACACTGATTTTTTAACTTTTTTATTTGTACTGCTTGTTCAAATTGCTTAATTAAAATGAGCTAAAGCAACACAATTGCTATACATTTTGTCAAAACTTAATTTGATAGTGTTCAATTCCCTTAAATATAAGTCAAATTGAAGTTTACTTAATCCGTTTGTGTTGTTGTTACATCAATGATTTGAGTTGCATTAACTGAAACTGGGAGAGGCTTGTTAGTTCCCAGCATGCTTTGCATATGGCTCAATCGAGAGAGTAAACGTTATTTTATGTATTTTTGAGCACGATGAGACAGGGGGAGACTTGATTGTATTTAATAATGTTTAATATGTAATTATGTTGGAATTATTAAAACAATTTAAATTACTGTGCGTTACCATTGTGGAGAAGGGTAGAGCTTTTGCTGAGGCTGTGGACTAAAACGACTGATAACAGCTTTACTGAAGGAGCGTTTAATGCTTAGCATTGAAGATGACTAGTGATGACTAGTGTGACTAGTCTAACAGTCAGAGCTACAGTTGGGGCTGTTGCTGATTGCTGGCAGCCACTGAGAGGACGTTGTTCGTCGTTTCGCCGTTTTCCACCGCTTCTTTAATGTTTATGTTTGAATTGCTGCGGTTGGTTCTGGTTTGGAGGACATTTGATGTTTCTCGCCGCGACTGCTCACTGGTGGTCTCCCTCAGGCTTGAGCTGCATGGTGGCTGAAGTTTGCACCGGGCTAGCGTCATTCGGGCCAGCGTCATCGGCGTCCGGCATGATGTTGGGATGTTCCGCTTCTCGGCTGCGCCGCTGTTCCGTCTTGCATTGCGGCCGTGGAGCGGCTTGGACTTCTGCGCCGACCCCGGTGTGTCCACAGAAGTGTCCGGAAAAATGTTCTGCCTCCTGCATGGTGCTGCGGCGATCCCCATCGTCTGAATCGTCATGAAGCGATGTCATCAGGACACACTGCCGCTGGGAGAAATTTAAAACATGGAGTGGACCACAGTGTGCTGCGGAGCTAACAGAGACTTCCACCATCAGCTGTTTTCTGTTCACCATCAGCTCTGTTTCTGTTCACCATCAGCTCTGTTTCTGTTCACCATCAGCTCTGTTTCTGTCCACCATCAGCTCTGTTTCTGTTCACCATCAGCTCTGTTTCTGTTCACCATCAGCTCTGTTTTCTGTTCACCATCAGCTCTGTTTCTGTTCACCATCAGCTCTGTTTCTGTTCACCATCAGCTCTGTTTCTGTTCTGTTTTCTGTGTTGGTTGATTGTTTGTAGTATTCTATATTTTTGCTTGTTGTTCTTTTTTTTTTTTCTTTTTTTTTTTCCCTTTGTTGCACTTTGAGATTCTTCGGAATGAAAAGTGCATTATAAATAAAATCTATTATTATTATTATAATTATTATTAATGCGTGCGATTGCTTGCTAAATTTTGTGAACTAGCTAGTGCAGTATCATAATTCAATTGTGTAACATTAAATTATATGAAATTTAAGTAGATGAATGAATTATGAAATTAAGTGTCTAAATCATGTCAGGGAGTCATATAAAATTAACTTTGAAATTACTTAATTGGGTCACTTAAATGTATTCATTCCTTGATGTTGAAGCTACATGAACAAATTATGTTTGTCGCCGTCGGTGTGTGAATGGGTGAATGTGAGGCAACATGTAAAGCGCTTTGGATGGCCATAGGGTCTGTTGAAATTGTTATATGAATGCAGTCCATTTCACCATTTTACCATTTTTTTGTTGAACTTAATTGATTAATGTAGGTCCGATGTACACAATTAAATCATGTAAATCCAACACACTTTTTTTTTTTTTTTTTTAAGTGCACCATGTCAGTCACGACTGGGATGTAGGTGAAGGTACCGAGCCAGTGCCGAAAAACTCCATCTCATGTTCTCCTCCAACCCGAGCGGGACAAAGTACACAACTTCAATTTTTTTTATTAAATTAAATTTCAGATTATAATATTAGATTATATAATATTAGATTAAATGAGTGCACTCCAACATGTCTGCTATACTTTCGGACACCACTACAAATGACTGTCCCTTTAAATAATGCCCGATTTCAGGGTATGGGGGGAGATTTCGGATTCAGCTGCTGTGCGTTATGGTAAAAATAGCTACGGGTAGTGCCAGCTGATGACCGAGTGCAACCATTGTACGTCATCGCCATAGAACGCAAACAAAATGGTGCAAAATATTAAATCAATTTGTTAAATAATGTAGATCTTTCATGGGTTTTCTACTACATATTTCAGTAAGAGACATCGTTTATGTTAGATTAAGCCATAACACCAGGGGATCCCTTTAAAAATAAAGGTGCCAGGAAGAACCAAAAATGAGATTTCATAGTGATGCCATATAAGCAGAGGTGGACACAGTACAACTTCATTACTTGAGTAAAAGTAACAGTACTACTGGTCAAATATTACTCCGTTACAAGTGAAAGTTGTAAAAATAGATTTTTACTTAAAGGGTTACTTCAGCGATTAGCATATGGGTTTGTATCAGTAGAAACCCTGGAGTATATTCGAATGATTGTGCTTTCCCCCCTCATATCCCCCTGAGACAAGAGATTTATGTATTTTATTTCTGGAAAAGTTCCTCCCGTGACGCAAATTAACGATATTTGCGTCATCTTTGGTATGTTTGGCCAGAGGCTAAAGACTACTGCCAGCAGAGGGAGCTATATGGGGGTAAACCGATGCCAAAATCATTGAAAATGGACAGAATAAAGGCCCTTTTACACTGGACGCGATTTTGACGTGCGAATAATTCGTGCAATGTTTTTTTTCTTTCTCGATGAGCTGTTTGTGTAATGAGCGCTTCCACACCGAACGCAAATTTATTTTTTCCGTTTCGATGACGATTTTTTTTACTCTAGTTGCGACAAAAATGGCTTCAACCAATCACATTAAAGGAAACAAAGGTGACGAAATGTCCAGTTGATGTCACGAGCTATTCAATCAACTTTAACCTTTGCCAGGCAGGGCGTTTCTCATGAGATTACAGCTGCAGCTGTGTTTGCCCACTGTATGCTACAGACAGCAATAACTTATAACCTTTTATAAATAGTTGATTTTTTTCTAAACATTGTGTCCGCGATTATGGAAAGTGAACGTGTTGCCATCAGTAGGCTACGTCTGTGGCACTGAAATGTTCACATTCTGACTCGACTGGAAACAGATCGGCTCGGATCGATTGAGTCCCTGAAGTGCGCGGTTTGTCTCGTCAGATGCGCTGCCGTCTCTGGAGGAGATCCTCAAATTGTCCGACAGACTTTAGAAAGTAAGGGCAGAACCGGCCATGAGAAAGTTTTAGCTCCTGTAGAGATTAGCATCCTCCCCTTCAGACTCTCTGTTCTATAAGACTGGCTGCACCCAAAACCTTCTTCTCGGTCCGTTAAATAAAATGAAAAGCTCGTCTTCACTGAATGATGAAGTGTCCGTGTTTTCTCAGCTGTCGCCGTGAATGTTTTGGACTGTTGGAGCTCTGAAACGGCTCAAATTTGTGTCCCGGCTGATGTGAATGGTTTTGACGCGAAATATTCACTTATTCGTTACGCTTTTCTGTTACGCGTCCGGAGTGAAAGGACCTTAAAAGTCACAAATAGATATTACAACTTGTAAACACAAAACACAATCTACGAATAGAAAAAAAAAATCCACAAACAAAGTCTTCATGATCCGCAAATTAATCTTTTGAATCTTTATTTGAGGATTGAACACAAACGCGGAAGAGAAGACAATGCTGAATAAAGTCGTAGTTTTTGTTATTTTTGGACCCAAATGTATTTCTGATGCTTCAAGAGACTCTAATTAACCCACTGATGTCTCATATGGACTACTGTGATGATGTTTTTATTCCCTTTCTGGACATGGACAGTATAGTGTGCATACACTTGCATACGCTCTCGGACTAAATATAAAATATCTTAAACTGTGTGTGAAGATGAACGGAGGTCTTACGGGTGTGGAGCGACATTAGGGAGAGGAGTTAATGACAGACATTTCATTTTTGGGTGAACTAACCCTTTACGGTGGTGTTAAAATGTATTGTGCAAATGCAAAAAAGGCATAGAAAAACAAAAAGCTCACCAGAAAAATGTAAGTTATAAATATTTAGTAAGTTCTCCCTCGTCTGTGATTCCAGCAGGGCATCGACTGACGAAACTTTGTGCATGTTTGTGTCGTGTTTAATTCTTTTCAATCCTCCTTAAATTCTTCCAAAAATTGAGCTTCATTGAATTCAATTCACTCAATTCAGGTTAATTTCAGGTTAATTTTACCCTAACCGAGGATGCACGGACACTTTTATTATGCAATTACAGTGTAATGTTGGAAAATACACTTTAATCTCCGAACTGATCCATGCTTGGCCACATTGTGTTCAGCAGGATTCCCACATACTGGTCCATTTTCAAAGTGCCAGCAACTTTGTAATAGCACCAGTGTGTTTGCCCGGCCGTGCTTAATGGCTTCCCGTAT
>NC_090174.1:2158330-2175649 GCF_024679245.1 Pseudorasbora parva
TCATTAAAATCAAAGATGTTCAATGATTGTATATTAAGAGCAGGGACATGTTTGTGTGCATTTTGTTTTGTGATTTCACTGGAAAGAATAGAGTCTCTCTCCGCAACGGCATTAAACTATAGTCTTATCCCATAACCCCCCTTCCACCAAACTTTACACTTTGCACAATGCAGTCAGGCAATTCCCATTCTCCTGGCAACCGCCAAACACAGACTAGTCCATTACCAGACAGAGAAGCGTGATTTATCAAAGAAGTGTCTTTAAAACAACTATAAGTACGTAGGGTAACACAGAGGTGAATAATATTAACATTTCCAAATTCCTATTGACAGAGGTTAATACAGTTAAAATAATTATCTGATCATCAACCATAACACAGTGACTATATTTATTATTTACATCCAGAAAGACGGACCGAGCATCTCAGAAAGGGCCCTCGACCTGCAGAAACGCACTGATCAGCTGCTAAAATGACGCCACGGCAGGTTTTATACCCGGTGATTGCTTGCCCTCCACTCGTCTAAGCACAAGCGTTGGTCTTGTTCTATTACAAAAGTCATCCATCAGTACAGTAAAGCTGTCTGTGAACAGCCATCAATCACAACGCCATCAGCTCTGTATGGCAATAGTAGAGGCCTGTCACAGCGCTAGATTCATTTAAGCCGATCCAACTGATTCCTGTTGGTGACACTTCACTGGTGTCAATGATTTATTGTTCTTTCTTTAAGACTTTTATTCCCATAAACCTGAGCTCTACTGCCGATAGGTTGTTTCTTCAGGGTCTGGCTAAAAATAACCTTTACAACATAAAGTAAATTAATAAAAAAACAAAACACGGTAACACATATAATAAAATCAATAAATAACACATAATAAAATTATATATTTTATTATACGCTACTTTTCAAAAGTTTGGGGTCAGTAAAACATTTGTATTAATAGCTTAATTCAGCAAGAACACATTAAACTGATCAAAAGTGACAGAAAATACATTTATAATATTACAAAAGTTTCTAATTCAAATACATTCTACTCTTGATAACTTTCTATCCTTTAGATAATCCTGAAAAAATAATGAATCAACAAAAATCTTAATTATTGTTGCTATAATGCAATCCTAAATGTGTGTTGATCATCAGATCCTCATGTGAGAATGATTAGTGAAGGATCATGTGACTCTGAAGACTGGAGGAATGATGATAAATTCAGCTTTGATCACAGGAATAAATCACACTTTACTATGTATTAAAATAGTTGGAATATTTCACTGTTTTTAAGCCTCGGTGAGCAGAAGAGACCTCACTACATGTTCATAAAGTCATTTTAAGGGTCATCTGATCAGATGATATTCATTACAAGTGTATTCATACATTTTGTAATTGATGTAAATGTATATAATGAATCTTGTGTCGCTCTAACTGACTTTTAGCATCTTTATGGAGTTCATGAAGACATTTCTCAGCCCTTTCATCTAAACAATTAAATATACAAATGTCCAAACCGGGCTCTAATCGCCGTCACGTGTGGAGCAGGTCTGATCAGATGAGAACACACAGCCGGGTAACCGTGTAGATGATATTGCCTCTCATTAGGCCAGGTAGAGCCGGTCTGTGATGGAGCCGCCATTACTATAGGCTGACTGGTAGAAATCCATTCTCCAGCCCTCATTATACAACAGAACTGTCATATAAATTCATGAAGGATGCCATCTGTGTGCTTGGAAATAACACTGGACGGAGAATCATCTGCCTCAATCTCAGCCTCTCATTTTGTTAAAGATTCTCTGCATTTCATGAATGTTGGGAAAAGCACTCCGGAGGTGATGGTCGGAGCGATCAACAGCTGAGGACACTTGCCTGCACATTCCTCTGAAATATCACAATTATACACTGTAGGAAAGATTAAGCGCTTTTTCACAGCAACCACTAAATGAGGTGGTTCTGTGCAGTAAACAGAAGTGAAATGACGAGTCTTTCATTTAAAGGTGTAAATTATGGTTTCTGCTGTAAACCTGTGGGGGTGTTTTTTTTCCAGTCTGACTAATAGCAAATGACACTCCCATAGAAACACGTTAGAAAATAAACTATTTCTGATTAAATAGAGTTTGCATGACACCAGAGTGTTGATTATTATATTACTGTGGCGTTCATTCGTTCATTTATTCATTTTTTTTGTTTGTTCGCTTGTTCCTTTGTTCGTTAATTCCTGTATTCCTTTTTTTTATTTCATTCGTTCATAAAAATGATGTATATTTTAAACAGACATCCCAATAAATGTTAAAGGGTTAGTTCACCCAAAAATGAAATGTCTGTCATTAACTCCTCTCCCTAATGTCGTTCCACACCCGTAAGACCTCCGTTCATCTTCACACACAGTTTAAGATATTTTATATTTAGTCCGAGAGCGTATGCAAGTGTATGCACACTATACTGTCCATGTCCAGAAAGGGAATAAAAACATCATCACAGTAGTCCATATGAGACATCAGTGGGTTAATTAGAGTCTCTTGAAGCATCAGAAATACATTTGGGTCCAAAAATAACAAAAACTACGACTTTATTCAGCATTGGCTTCTCTTCCGCGTTTGTGTTCAATCCTCAAATAAAGATTCAAACGGTTATGAATCAGCGCTAATGTCACGTGATTTCAGAAGTTTGGCATTTTGACACGTTAGAGTTAGAACTCTATAAGCCGGTTTAACCCTTTCATGCTCAGTCACAGAATTTTTTTCAAACACTCGATATCTCTGACATGAACGAATAGCAAACCATCGATCTTAACCCACATTAGTTTCTATTAAGGGGTATTTTGGATGTGGACTCTAAACTCACTGTACATTTATTTTGTGCATTCATTGATTCACATCATATCTTTAGTTTTAGAAGACTGGAAAGTCTTTCCAAGGTGTCCGTCACCACCAGCAGCCTGCACAGTGGTCACAAGGCACAGTAGTCTTGTGTTCTTAAAGGTCCCGTTCTTCGCGATTCCATCTTTCAAACTTTAGTTAGTGTGTAATGTTGCTGTT
Organism: Pseudorasbora parva; assembly: GCF_024679245.1. NCBI lineage: Eukaryota > Metazoa > Chordata > Actinopteri > Cypriniformes > Gobionidae > Pseudorasbora > Pseudorasbora parva. The sequence goes on from NC_090174.1 coordinate 2,161,356, forward strand.
AGAGCATAAATAATACCTGTAAAATTATAAAGCTCAAAGTTCAATGTCAAGCGAGATATTTTATTTAACAGTAGTTCCCTTTCAAAGCCTACAGCGAGCGGCCGGTTTGGACTACACCGCTGCACTTCCTGCTGTAATGACGTCACTAGAACCGTTTGTTGACTAAAGCTCCGCCCACAAGAACACGCAAAATAGGGGGCGTGGTCTCGTTGCTCTCCCACGTGGAGAAGAGCGCATTCTCCGAGCAAAGTGCGCTAAGCTGCTGTCCAATCACAGCGCGGGAAGCGCTGGCCCAATCAGAACTCGTTACGTGTTTCTGAAGGAGGGACTTCATTGAACAAGGAAATCATCAGGCCGTTTTTAGGACAGAGGAAACAGCGCTGTACAGATAAGTCAATTGTGTGAAAAATACTGTTTTTTTACACACGAAACATGAACTCATGTTATATTGCACACTGTAAACATAATCAAAGCTTCGAAAACACACAAAAATGGGACTTAAAGGTCCCATTCTTTGCGATTCCATCTTTCAAACTTTAGTTAGTGTGTAATGTTGCTGTTAGAGCATAAATAATACCTGTAAAATTATAAAGCTCAAAGTTCAATGCCAAGCGAGATATTTTATTTAACAGTAGTTCCCTTTCAAAGCCTACAGCGAGCGGCCGGTTTGGACTACACCGCTGCACTTCCTGCTGTGATGACGTCACTAGAAGCGTTTGTTGACTAAAGCTCCGCCCACAAGAACACGCAAAATAGGGGGCGTGGTCCTTTTGCTCTCGCAGGTCGAGAATAGGAAGCGTTGTTTTTGTAGTGTGTTTGTCGCCATGCCATTGAAACGCTGTTATTTTCATCCCGGAGTCAAATCACCTTTGTCTGGCCTTCCCACGGACGCTGCACGTAGAGATCAATGGCTACAGTTTATGGTTAACTCGGTTCCGGAAAATTATAATCACAATTTAAAACTAAGTGCAGCACATTTTGCTGAGGACTGCTTCGTCAATCTCAATCAGTTTAATGCCGGATTCGCAGAAAGATTATTCTTAAAAGATGACGCAGTTCCCTCTTTGTCTGGAGAAGGCGTTGTTTAAGAACCACAAACGGTATGTGTATTTTATTATTTAAGTCGGTCCGTTTAACAGTTTATGTAACTCATGACACAAAGTGCAACGCTGTTTAGCTTTGTTAACTAACGTTAGATGGTAATTGAAACTAATCCGAAAAACTTAGCATATAAAAGTGTAGTAATTCATTCAGACACCATCGATTGTTGGTGTTTATGATCAGTTTAAACTCCTGAATAGACAGCTTACCATTCTGAAACATCCAGCAAAAGTCTTTCCTGAGCAGGTTGTAATCGATCCTCTTCGATATTCGCCGGCTCTGATTCCGGCTCAAATTGATACGGCAATATAGACATTTTTGCAATAACATTGAGTGCGCGTATCGCCCCGTTATGATAAGAGGCAGGACCTTTCCGGGCAAAGTGCGCTAAGCTGCTCTCCAATCACAGCGCGGGAAGCGCTGGCCCAATCAGAACTCGTTACGTGTTTCTGAAGGAGGGACTTCATTGAACAAGGAAATCATCAGGCCGTTTTTAGGACAGAGGAAACAGCGCTGTACAGATAAGTCAATTGTGTGAAAAATACTGTTTTTTTACACGCGAAACATGAACTCATGTTATATTGCACACTGTAAACATAATCAAAGCTTCGAAAACACGCGAAGAATGGGACCGTTAACTTTAATAGTTAAGCTTGTAGCATATGAACATTTTTCAGTAGCTCAAACACTACCATTTGAGATGTTTCGAGCAGCACAGTCCATCTGTGGAAGAGTTTCTGAAGCCCGGCAAGATTGATCCGACCATAAGCTCGACCTCTGAGATGAAAATGGCATGACAGATCGTGGTAATTAGAAATCATGACGGACGTACTATCTGCAAGCCGACCCTGCAGAGAACTGTCATTAGTGTTGTCAGTGTTTTTAACACGTCAAGAACACATGTGCCGCTGTGAGCCATGTGTCACGTCAAACTACTGGGTTATAAATGCTTGACTTCAGTACGCATCGCCTTTAAATACATATGAACCGACAGACAGTCAATATCTGTGACATGATCACCAATAAAGATCAGACAGACGAGATCAGAGGTGAAAATTAGCTGTTAAAACAAGCAAAAGTGATGTTTCCTTCATATCATCATGAGATGATGCGGGATCGGATTTAAGCAATACTCACTAGGAAAAAAGACAACTGTTTGCATGAAATAGAAGTTGCTCTCTTCTTTTGTTCCCTATTGTGTTATATATCCGAGTGAATCGCTTCACAAACAAGAACAAATGTAGGGCGGGGCTTGATTGTGTCTGTGGGGAACTGATTGGATGGTTGTGGCTTGCTATTGGTGGATCTCACGTGAGTGACAGGTTGCCCCGCCCTCATCATCACAGAAGAGATGTCACTGCAAGCGAAGAAGTTATTTCAACACTAAAATAACCCTGGCCTAAGTCTTGATCTTGAGAGCTCATAAACCATGTACGCGCAGGCTGGGTTTTAGTTCAAGGTCTCAGTCAAGATGTCAGTCTATCTACAGTGTTCTTAACATGAAAATTACCTTGACCGCAGATCAGCACCGTGTCTTCACCAATCCCCCAATCTCATTTCATTTTAAACACTGAAAACTGTAATGGATTCACCAGTTTCAGATCCTGGCCTGGTCTTATTATATTGAGCTGAATATTGGAGGCTTGTAATTTACTGTGTGTTGCTATGCAGATTATTTTCAAGGCCAGTTTTGTCAATACATGTTATACTAGATTTAATCTGTAGTTCAAAACATTATGATATAATGTCACTGAATGTAACTGAACCCATATGGGATTTTCGATGGATATATTTAATTAGATGAATGTTATCTATGACTAAGCTGAACATGTGATTTCAAAATGTCAGCATGTGCTCCTGTAATTGTCTGACCCCTCCCCCTTGTTATCTGATTAGTGTTTGATTTCTCCCACCTGTTCCCTCTTGATTTCTTCCCTTTATAAGCTCCTTGTGTTTGTCAGTCTGCGTCGTATCCTTGTCTCGTCTACGTCTCCCGGTTCCCTGTGTTGGTATGGCTTCAGTTCATGTTTTTGATTATGTATTTTGCCTCCTCGTGGGTTTTGTTTTCTGTTTATTTTTATTTTTGTTGTAAATGAATTATCAATTCTGCACTTGAGTCCTCGCACCATTTCCTTTGTGTGTACGTGACACAAAAGTGTTTGCTTTATTTGGAAGAAAACGTTATTTGTACAAATATGCACTTTGAATGAAAAGTGTCAACACTTATGCATTATAAAGGGTGATAAAATCACCAACCTTGTCTCTATTAGTGAATTAACATAACAAATATATATTTCTGTTACTTTTTTTAATTGTTTCAGCTAGTTGACAAAAAAATAAATAAATACATAGACACTTATGCAAAACAGAAATTAAGAACCCACTTTTTTTAGGTGGCCTTAACTACTATGTACTGACATTTTAATTAATCATTTGATACAATGCACTTATTGTGTACATACATGTTTTTACATTGTGCTTACATTTTAAAAACACTAGCATATCATAACGTAATAATGTAATTAATTTCAGTCAACAGTTGGCCACTTCCCTCACCCCTAACTCTACCCTTAAACTGACCCACACCACCACACCTGTCTCTAACGCTACCGTTAAACTGACCCACACCACCACACCTGTCCCTAACTCTACCGTTAAACTGACCCACACCACCACACCTGACCCTAACTTTACCCTTAAACTGACCCACACCACCACACCTGACCATAACTTTACCCTTAAACTGACCCACACCACCACACCTGACCATAACTTTACCCTTAAACTGACCCACACCACCACACCTGTCCCTAACTCTACCCTTAAACTGACCCACACCACCACACCTGTCCCTAACTTTACCCTTAAACTGACCCACACCACCACACCTGTCCCTAACTCTACCCTTAAACTGACCCACACCACCACACCTGTCCCTAACTCTACCCTTAAACTGACCCACACCACCACACCTGACCCTAACTCTACCCTTACACTGACCCACACAGCCACACCTGACCCTAACTCTACCCTTAAACTGACCCACACCACCACACCTGACCCTAACTCTACCCTTAAACTGACCCACACCACCACACCTGTCCCTAACTCTACCCTTAGACTGACCCACACAGCCACACCTGACCCTAACTCTACCCTTAAACTGACCCACACCACCACACCTGACCCTAACTCTACCCTTAAACTGACCCACACCACCACACCTGTCCCTAACTCTACCCTTAAACTGACCCACACCACCACACCTGTCCCTAACTCTACCCTTAAACTGACCCACACCACCACACCTGACCCTAACTCTACCCTTAAACTGACCCACACCTGACCCTAACTCTACCCTTAAACTGACCCACACCTGACCCTAACTCTACCCTTAAACTGACCCACACCACCACACCTGTCCCTAACTCTACCCTTAAACTGACCCACACCACCACACCTGTCCCTAACTCTACCCTTAAACTGACCCACACCACCACACCTGTCCCTAACTCTACCCTTAAACTGACCCACACCACCACACCTGACCCTAACTCTACCCTTAAACTGACCCACAACTGACCCTAACTCTACCCTTAAACTGACCCACACCTGACCCTAACTCTACCCTTAAACTGACCCACACCACCACACCTGACCCTAACTCTACCCTTAAACTGACCCACACCACCACACCTGTCCCTAACTCTACCCTTAAACTGACCCACACCACCACACCTGTCCCTAACTTTACCCTTAAACTGACCCACACCACCACGCCTGTCCACAACTTTACCCTTAAACTGACCCACACCACCACACCTGACCCTAACTCTACCCTTAAACTGACCCACACCACCACACCTGTCCCTAACTTTACCCTTAAACTGACCCACACCACCACGCCTGTCCACAACTTTACCCTTAAACTGACCCACACCACCACACCTGTCCCTAACTTTACCCTTAAACTGACCCACACCACCACGCCTGACCCTAACTCTACCCTTAAACTGACCCACACCACCACACCTGACCCTAACTCTACCCTTAAACTGACCCACAACACCACACCTGTCCCTAACTCTACCCTTAAACTGACCCACACCACCACACCTGACCCTAACTTTACCCCTAAACTGACCCACACCACCACACCTGTCCCTAACTCTACCCTTAAACTGACCCACACCACCACACCTGACCCTAACTCTACCCTTAAACTGACCCACACCACCACACTTGTCCCTAACTTTACCCTTAAACTGACCCAGTGTTCAGCTCCTCAGACAGCTCATGTATTTAACTCAGAACAATCCAGTGTTCAGCACCTCAGACAGCTCATGTATTTAACTCAGAACAATCCAGTGTTCAGCACCACAGACAGCTCATGTATTTAACTCAGAACAATCCAGTGTTCAGCACCACAGACAGCTCATGTATTTAACTCAGAACAATCCAGTGTTCAGCACCACAGACAGCTCATGTATTTAACTCAGAACAATCCAGTGTTCAGCACCACAGACAGCTCATGTATTTAACTCAGAACAATCCAGTGTTCAGCACCTCAGACAGCTCATGTATTTAACTCAGAACAACCCAGTGTTCAGCACCACAGACAGCTCATGTATTTAACTCAGAACAATCCAGTGTTCAGCACCACAGACAGCTCATGTATTTAACTCAGAACAACCCAGTGTTCAGCACCACAGACAGCTCATGTATTTAACTCAGAACAATCCAGTGTTCAGCACCACAGACAGCTCATGTATTTAACTCAGAACAATCCAGTGTTCAGCACCACAGACAGCTCATGTATTTAACTCAGAACAATCCAGTGTTCAGCACCACAGACAGCTCATGTATTTAACTCAGAACAATCCAGTGTTCAGCACCACAGACAGCTCATGTATTTAACTCAGAACAATCCAGTGTTCAGCACCACAGACAGCTCATGTATTTAACTCAGAACAATCCAGTGTTCAGCACCACAGACAGCTCATGTATTTAACTCAGAACAATCCAGTGTTCAGCACCACAGACAGCTCATGTATTTAACTCAGAACAATCCAGTGTTCAGCACTTCAGACAGCTCATGTATTTAACTCAGAACAACCCAGTGTTCAGCACCACAGACAGCTCATGTATTTAACTCAGAACAATCCAGTGTTCAGCACCACAGACAGCTCATGTATTTAACCCAGAACAATCCAGTGTTCAGCACCACAGACAGCTCATGTATTTAACTCAGAACAGTCCAGTGTTCAGCACTTCAGACAGCATATAACAACAACATGTGATCATGCAATAGTGAGTTCGATCCCAGGGAACACGTGCTCATAAAGTGTGTACGCATTATAAATCACTGGGTTTAGGGATGGGGTGGGTGTAGTTGTATATTTAAAAAAATATTTTTTTCTAAATGGAAATATGACAAATGGTGGTAAAAAGTCCAGACATTGCATTCAAATGAACACGCATTTTGATTGGTAAAGACAGTCATAGGTCATGATGTCAGATGTAACATGACACTGTCATTATTTTTACGCCAGCTAGAGGGCGCATGACTTTAAACCGAAAATATAAGCCGTAATGAGGTGCTAGAAAAATGACTTATAGAGTCATTTTTTTTTTTTGGAGGACAGTTTGGTTATTTTAGTGTCTAAATAACTTCCCCTCCTTCTTTCAGCAACATCTCTTCAACCTGTCACTCACGTGAGATCCACCAATAGCAAACCACAACCATCCAATCAGTTCCCCACAGATGCAATCAAGCCCCTCCTACATTTGTTCTTGTTTGTGAAGCGATTCATTCGGAAAATTATCCATTTTTCTTTTATGCCAAAAATCATATAAGATTATGTTCCATGAAGATATTTAGTAAATATCACAGTAGAGTAAATATATCAAAATTGTATTATTAGCAGTAATTTGCATTGCTGAGGACTTCATTTGGACAACTTTAAAGGAGATTTTCTCAGTATTTAGAATTTATTTATTTATTTTTTATTATTATTATTTTTTTTGCACCTTCAGATTCCAGATTTTCAAATATTGTCCTAACAAACCACACACCAATGGAAAGATTATTTATTCCGCTTCAGATTATGTATATATCCCAATAAAAAAATAAAAAAAAGACCCTTATGACTGTTTTTGTGGTCCAGGTTCACATATTATTTCTCTCTCTCTCTCTCTCTCTCTCTCTCTCTCTCTCTCTCTCTCTCTCTCTCTCTCTCTCTCTCTCTCTCTCTCTCTCTCTCTCTCTCTCTCTCTCTCTCTGCTCGAGTCCCTCCCCTTTCTGTCTACCATCACCCTCCTCTACAATCCAGTAAAGTGATGCTCAGCGCCTCCTCCTCGTTTCTCAGCATCAGTCGGACTCTTCATCTCTCCATCCGGAGCTGCACTGCTGTCGGATATTCCTTCCTCAGCTCTTGCGTGTTTCTCAGATGCCGCTCTGCGAACCGAACCGCCGCCGGATTTGTCCCTCTTGAGTATGAGAGGAACCGCTGACCCATCCGCACAGCAGAGCCAGCGGCATGAGCGTCGGACCCGGAGTCTCAGCCGAACTTTGAAGCAGCGCGGAGCGTCAGATTCCTGATCCGCGGGAGCAGCAGTTTCAGGTGAGTCTGTGATGATGAAGCCGTGTGCTTCAGTGCATGTGGAACTGAATATCGGAGGGATTTTAAATGCATCGCTCCAGTGCGGGGACGAGTGTGTGTTCTGCACAACCGGACTGCGGATGCTTTCGTTTGCGCGCGCGCGCGATCTGTTTTCAGTCCACGCATTGCTCATTGTTGCACACAGAGAGCAAGTTGGCGTGTGTGTGTGGTTTGATGCCGTCCTTTGCTGAGTCAACTCGAATGCCCACCAGAGCACATGTAAAGCGCATTAGACGACACCATATGCGTTTGGAGAGGCTGAATGAATCACACACTCAGCAACTGCTCACTGGACGCTTGGAGGACGGCAGCGTTGTTTTCTCCTTTGTATTTTTCCTGCTGCATCTGCAAAGTCAATAAACATGCAGACTGCAGTGGAAAGCACGGCCAGGTTCCCCTTCGGGCCTGAGGCGCACTGGTACTGTGATGCGGGAGGACGCTGAGTGTGTGCACGCTCGCGTTAGGCTCACGCGCGCGTGTGGCCGGTGAGCAGGAGGCGAATGTGCGTGGCTCGGGCACGGAGAGCCTCAGAGCTGGAGGTTGAACTGGTGTGAATGCGCTTCTGACGCTTAACTGTTGGGGGAGCTCGCGCGCTTTTTGCGCTTGATGTCAAATTTGACTTTGAAGCTTTTGGTAATTGAGTGATTATGATGGACACAAAGCGAATGGCGCAGCCGCGGCCGAGAGTCCTAAAGAGTTTTTCCGGGATGCATCCCATTACTGGTGCAGTGAATCAAACCTGGTCGATATGCACTCCAAATATTATGCAAAATATGATGTCCCGCCAATTTTAATGATCGGTGTTCATGCAGCAAGCTCTTAGCTGCTCTTTGTGGCCCATTTTGGACTGTAGCAGGGATGGGTTTTTATCCCCGAGTCCTAATTATATGCAATTGATTTATTATTATTTTTAATAACCAGTTTGCACTATCTGAGCAACGCACTTGTTATTCGCGCGCTCTCGCACTGAACTTTTTACTTCAGTGAGTATTTATCTGTGGCTAGAACAGCATGAGTTATTATCTGAGGGGAGAAAACACACCGACGACAATGGACGGGCATTTTGTCATTAATTTCATTCATGCAAATACATCATCTCTATCTAACTGAAGGAAGTAATACCCCAACAGATCAATACTGCGAGATTTTAATCAATTATTTTATTTTTAAACAAAATGTAGGACATGTTTGAAACGACATGAGGGAGAACAAATAATAAGGAAATTTACGTTTTGGGTGATCTATCGCTTTAAACAGCATTGTAAGCTAAATGTATATCAAAATAAGCATTTTTGCATTATTTGAGTACATTTAACACACATTTCCCAGTAGTGGGGCATGTTGTCACAGTATGGGGAAAACAAGACTAATGTCATTCATCTCTCTCTCTCTCTCTCTCTCTCTCTCTCTCTCTCTCTCTCTCTCTCTATATATATATATATATATATATATATATATATAATTTTAGTCATGCGAATACATTATCTATCTATCTGGAGGAAGAAATACCTAAAAAAGCAATATTGTTTGATTTTAAATCAACTATTTTAATTTTAAACAAAGAAGGACAGGATTGAAATGACAATAAATGATAAGAGTATTTTCCTATTTGGGTGAACCATATCTTTAAACAGACTTTTAAGGTACAATTGATAACAAAACAACCAGTTTGCATTATATAAACACATTTAACACACATTTCCCAACAGTATGTTGTCACAGTATGGGGAACACAGACTAATGTCAGTTGATTGTAATTGAAAGAGAAATATATAGTTAATCCTCATTTTCGTGCACGCTGACCCATATGCATCCACAAGCGCAAACTTGTGACCCAATGCACAGCGGGCCAGGTGCGTCACGCGTCTGCCGCTCACCGCCGCACCTGCGCGGGTCCGACTGTTACCTGATCGGCATTCACGGAGGGGAATAAAGCACGAGATGAAGAGTGAGAGAGAGCAGGGTTGGTGGACGGCGGCTCTGCATACAAACCGAGACAAGAATATCAACGACGAGGCTGCTTTGGCCGAGGGAATAATGAGCAGTGTCTCCTGCTGGCAGGAGCGTTAAAGGCTGCAGCTGGGCGGCTTGGCGTCCGGGTCCTCAGGAAGAATATGTGCTGTTCTACTGAACGCCTGCTTGTTTATTGTGCGGGTCTGTAGTGTGGTAAAGATGACGAAGCTCATGGTGCGTTTTTCATGCACCGATGACAACACTGTTAAAATGATCGCGTACACACGGATCCGCGGCTAAAACACTGCCGCCTGACCAGTAGTCTGTAAGTTTTATTTTTATTTATTTTAATTATTTATGTATTTTTCCGTGTTTTTGTAGTTTCCATGATAGCTGTTTAAAAAAACGCACAGTTTGAAATAGGTTCCGATGATGCATTCATCAGCTCGGACTGCTGCCGGTTGTTTATGTTTATGATGATTAAGGCCCAGTGAAATCAAAATTCAGATTTTTTAGCTTTTAATATGATTATGTTACCCTTAAAGTTATCAATAAGCTGGTGTGTGCACTCTAAATAATTCTGAGTAAAAATCAATCCAATGTTGGGTCAAATATGGACTAACCCAGCAGTTGGGTTGTTTTAACCCAGCAATTGGGTTGTCTTAAGCAAATATTTAACCCAACCACAGGATTAAAACAACCCAACTGCTGGGTTAAAACAACCCAACTGCTGGGTTAGTCCATATTTGACCCAACATTGGGTTAAAACAACCCAGCATTTTTTAGAGTGTGTTCTAAAACAATGACAAAATGTGCATTTAGGAGATATAAGCATTCAAAAGTTACAGATTGTGATGACATCATCGCAGACTTAACCTTCTCATCACATTTTCTGTCCAATCAAACGCTCTCTAGAATCCGAAGCCCCGCCCACTACACTATAAATAGATGCTGAGGCTGAAATCAGTCAGTTGTTCACACATTTACTATTTTCTACACGGTGAAAGGCACAGTGTATAAGCGATAGGAAATGATTCAGTGTAAATATGCTTTCAGTTGAGGAGAATGAAGTCTGTTTTCACGTTTCGCACACACACACACACACACACACACACACATGGCTCTGGTCTAAAGTTAGACTACTGATCACATATGCGAGTTGGCACAGGCAACAAAACATATCGGACCCATTTGAATTCTGCACAGAATGATGTATTTCAAGGAGATTTTGATGATAAACTGTTCCAGATTAGGAGGAAACTGGCTTTAAAGGCTCTAGTCAAACTGTGTATTAACGAAACGCTATTGGCTGTTTTTAAAAAAAGGGGAGGAGTTTCTTACAGCGGAGCCCCTCAACACATTGAATAATGCGGCGTGGTTCAGAGCACGTCAGTGGGCCTTTAATGTCATTCCTCACCTTTACATATAATATAAATACATGTGTGGCTCACAGGATGGGACATCATTTGAACCACTGACTACTATTCATATATACAAAAAGTAGACGTAAAAGCTAAGGTGATGATAGACGATATATTTAAAAATAAAATAAAAAATCTGTAAAAGATCTGTGCAAAAAACTAAAACCGGCAGGCAGACTGCTGCCTGTTATTTATGTTTATGATGATTAATGTTATTTCTTACCTTTACAAACAATATAAATACGGGATGTGACATCATTTGAACTGCTGTTTTAATGTAGAACAATGTAGAGAGATGTGATATTATTTATTCATAACATGTTACCCTCACTCAAAACAATGAACTTATGCTGCGGTTCACTTTATTTAAGCATCTCGATTTCATTATAGGAGGTGTCTGGCTCAAATGTAATTGATTCGTGTTAAACTGACTTAAAACCGTTACTCTTTGACAAAACTTGATGTGTTTATTTTGAAATAACATGATTCAGTCAAGTAAGCCGAACAAACAGGACTTTCACTTCCCAGCATGCTTTGCAAATGGGCTGAATTTGGAGAGTAGATGTTTAAATAAAGTGCTATTTTATGCATTTCTAACGAGATGAGAAAATGGAGATAATTTTTAATGTTTAATGTTTTGTTTTGTTGGTATCTAAAAGTGTGTGTTGTGTTCGTGTTTTTGGACGTTATCATTGTGGTGAAGTGTAGAGCGTGTGCTTGGGGCGAGGATCTGCTAATTACAATTAAAGATGATTTATTAATTTAAAAAAAATGCCATGGATGTAGCAAAACCATCTAGCCAAACAATCTTGTAATGGAAAAGGTTTTCTAAATGTTGTGAAATAGTATTTCACTAAATAAAAATAATCAGTTAAACTGGATTACTTGTTTTGTTTTGTTTTTATATTCATTTCAGAGTAATCAAATGTGATAGTTTTGGACAAATTTAAGAATGTTAACCTTATTTAACTAAATGGCATTGAAGTTACTTTACGTTAAAAAAAAAAAATACATTTACTGAAATAAACAATGTTAATTAAATTCAACATAACCCAATTACGTGGAACCTGCTGACATAAAAAAATTAAGTAAATCCAAGGTATAATTTTTTTGAGTGCTGGACCACAAAACCAGTCATATGAATCCATAAAAATAAAAAATAAAAAATAAGATACATCATTTGAAACTGCATAAATAATCTTTCCATTGATGTATGGTTTGTAGGATAAGACAATATTTGGCCGAACTATTTGAAAATCTGGAATCTGAGGGTGCAAAAAAATCTAAATATTGAGAACATTTCCTTTTAAAGTTCTCCAAATGAAGTCCTCAGCAATGCATATTACTACCAATAATACATTTATGATTTAATTACAGTTGGAAATTTTCTAAATATCTCCATGAAACATGATCTTAGTATCCTAATGATTTTTGACATAAAAGAAAGATGGATAATTTTGACCCATATAAGGTATTGTTGGCTATCGCCACAGATATACGCGTGAGACGCAGAACGTGAATTATTCAAATGATAAATGATTTATTTGTGAAAGTCAGTGACCACATAAACATATTGTAACATTTCCACAGTTATTGTGCAGGAAAAAGACACATTCACACACACACACACACACACACACACACACACACACACACACACACACACACACACACACACACACACACACACACACACACACACACACACTGTCTGTAATAGCGGGGCATGTTGTCACAGTGTATCCGGCTGGTTGTTTTTTTGGTTGTTCTGCTTTTTAAAGGTATAGTCCACTGTAAAACACAGGAGGATATTTTGAAGAACCTTTTCGATGGACGTTGTAAACTTTAAAGGCAAAAACAAACAAACAAAAAAAACATACATATCTCAAAATATCTGCTTTTATGTGTCACGGACGACATTGTGTTGTCAAAATGTATTTTTTTTTTTGGTGAGCTATCCCTTTAACCAGCTAAATGTAAATGAATCGATGGTTAGATGTGAATATGTGATGCTAAAGCCTTTGATTGCCAAAGAAATGTCCCGATGATCCCGACTCTCTGTCAGGCCAGAGCGGCTCTGATTAATTCAACACTTTAAGCAGATAATACCAGCACCTCTCTCTGGGATATTGTAATTGCAGAGCATGTTAAAAAGTCGATCTGTGGGTTTCCGTGATCTCAGAACACCTTGTGTTAACAGAAATTAGCTCTCTGCTAAAATTAGCCCGCTGATAATAATCCCTCTATGCTAATATGAAATCAGCGCAGGGAACACTAGATGAATATCATCAGATCAACTGATCCAGCTTTCAGAATCGTCTCAGCCGTGCAGGATTAATATAGACGTCTGAATCAAGCATTTGTGGGTCAAATATTACACCCGTCGTCCTCCGGAGAGATTCTCCAGACATTAGGAAGTCGTCTTGGAGGATTTGTACTTCATTGACGTTTGGAATGGTTATGGCCATACTGTAGTTCACGTCTGATAGGATATAATAATAAAAAACAAAACATGCATGTCAAATTGATTGGGCGTTAGAGATGTGGACCGACTGTGCACTACCTCGCTGTCTGATGTGTGTGTGTGTGTGTGTGTGTGAGAGAGAGAGAGAGAGAGAGAGAGAGAGAGAGAGAGAGAGAGAGAGAGAGAGAGAGAGAGAGAAAGGGGGGGAAGAGAGAGTGTGTGTGTGTGTGTGAGAGAGAGAGAGAAAGGGGGGGAGAGAGAGAGAGAGAGTGTGTGTGTGTGTGTGTGTGTGTGTGTGTGTGTGTGTGAGAGAGAGAGAGAGAAAGGGGGAGAGAGAGAGTGTGTGTGTGTGTGTGAGAGAGAGAGAGAGAGAGAGAGAGAGAGAGAGAGAGAGAGAGAGAGAAAGGGGGGAAGAGAGAGAGAGAGTGTGTGTGTGTGTGTGTGTGTGTGTGTGTGTGTGTGTGTGTGTGTGAGAGAGAGGGGGGGGGAGAAATAGAGAGAGAGATAGTGTGTGTGTGAGAGAGAGAGAAAGGGGGGGAGAGAGTGTGTGTGTGTGTGTGTGTGTGTGTGTGTGTGTGTGTGTGTGTGTGTGTGTGTGTGTGTGTGTGTGTGTGTGTGTGTGTGTGTGTGAGAGAGAGAGGGGGGGAGAAAGAGAGAGTGTGTGTGAGAGAGAGAGGGGGGGGTAGATCTGCG
>NC_090174.1:2183349-2255849 GCF_024679245.1 Pseudorasbora parva
AGTTAAACAGACGAGTGTTGGTCCTCGGAGGATATGAGACTGACTAATGTTTCCCAGATTAAAGATAATCTGGCCTTTATAGTACAAGAATATTTAGAAAACTTGGTGATAAAATAATATTATCATATTGTGTAATTCTTATCCAGACAGAAACACTGAGCCCTATTTTAACAATCTGAGCTCATGGGTGCACTTAGTCAACCTTTTGCTAGTTTGACAACAGAAAAAAACGGTCTGCACGTCCGGCTCATGGTCCAAAAGGGTCGTCCCTCGACTCTTAATGAGCCAATCAGAGTCTCATCTCCCTTTCCCTTTAAAAGCCAATTGTGCTCGAGCCATGATCGGATTCACTATATACATAGCAAAATATAGAAACGCTCAACCTGACATGCCCGTTTAAATCAAGCCTGTCGCTCTCGTGTTGAAAACTGAAGCCGGCGCGTCTCAGTCGCCCCCTGGTGGCTGGTCCTAGTATAGCTCGTAAGCCCCGCCCCTCCATATATTCTAATGGATGCGCTGTCAGAAAAAAAGGTACAGTGCTGTCACTAGGGCAGTACCCTAAGGTACAAAACTGGAAAGGTACTACTATGTGCCTTTAAGGTACTAATACGCACTCTTAAAGAACTGATATGTACCTTTTAAGATACTAATACGTGCCATTTAGGGGTGAGTAAGGTACTAAGACGTACCTTTTTACTTTTGTACCTTAGGGTACCGCCCCAGTGACAGCACTGTACCTTTTTTTCTGAGAGTGTGCGAGACAAACTAATCAATTAAATTGCACTTTAAAATATTGTTTCCTAAAGATGGTTTCTGTCACGTTGTTATCACGCAGATTTCATTCCAAGCGTTCGTCTTTTAAATAAGTTTGGTTTTAGTTATTTATTTGATGCTATAAAAACGGGGTGTGATGTCATGATTGACATCTTATCTTAGGGTAATGAGCCACAAATTAACTTTTTTTGTATTTTAGGAGGATATTGGAGCTTTAGCTTTCATTTCTACATTATCATAAATATTTATTTCACACCAACGTAATGTAATTTACATCGTAATCCTTTTAATTTTAATATTTAAATGTGTGAATGCTGCTGCGAGTGTACTTTTTCACTACATGCATATAAGAGGTTGCTTTTTGGCTGTTTTCCAGCTGTATTTCCACCGTGTTATCATTGCTTTTGATGTTCGGTTTAGTAACTTGCCATTTTGGGACATTGGGAGTTCATTTTCTACTCAAAATGACATTCATACTCAAAAGCGATTCCTCGAATGTTACCATCATTGTGTGTTGTATTGAGGACGTTCTCTGTTATTTCTATTATGTAGCTATGTTATCTACACAATATGTATTGTATTATTTTAAATGTTCTAAGTAAAGCATGCACTTTAAAAGTGTGTTTAACTCAGTGTTATATTGTTTGAGTAAAAAGTATTTCAAAGGAAACTTCACTTTATTGCTCAACCTTTTACTGACCAAGTTCAAATCACGTATTTTCTTTGGTAATTTCACTCAACTTAAGTAGAGTTTACTCAATTCCAAATGTGAAATTTTATTAAAATCATGCATGCAAAAATAAAATGTAACCCCTTTTGAATTACATATACGAATATGGGTGAAATAGTTTGCATGAACTGGATGATAAAAATAATAAACATAAAAAAAAAGGAATTATCCCAGAGAGCAACATAATGTCGGCCAAGATCCAGCCAACATAATTATACAATATCATAATATTATATTATCAGCAAGTTTTCTAAATATACTTTAAAATTGTAATTAGGTACAATTACTCTTTTTCAGAAGGTCTAAAATTATTTAACTTTAATCTGGGAAACATTTGTCCGTCTCATATACTCCGATGACCAACACTCGTCAGTTTAACTTGATTTAACTCAGAAATCTCTTCCTCTAAATATGAGCGGTTTCTTCTCGGCTCTGTGGTTTTCCTGCCGTGGCGGTTGGAGACGGTTTAATGTACCAGGAAGAACAGACGTGACTCAGCATAATAAAGCAGCGTCAAGTATCCTCTCCACAAAAACTCCCAGACCCGCTCTCACTACCTACAATTACTCCGTGACTGACAGCACCTTCGACCAAGATTTACATTCTGCTTTAAAGCCAGCAAGACTTATAATTGAGTCTTAAGAGTAGCTGTTCCTAGATCAGAGGTCACGGAGAGGCAAACTGCTATCGGAAACCACTCAAGAAAAGAGAACAGATAAAAGCAATAAGGAGCTCATTGTGTTTTTTTCTTTTCTTTTTTTTTTTTTTGGCCGGCGGTCGTCCCATTTTCTTTAGGGAGAGATGATTTAGAGATACTCACCCAAAGACTGAACAGCGACAGGCAATCTCTGCGCCGTCGGCATGTACTTAATGGATTAGTTCACCTAAAAATCAAAGCATTTACTATCCTCAGTGAAACACAAAAGGAGATATTCAGCAGAGTGTCTGTGTTTCTGTTATCCGTACAACAAAAGTGGACATTGATTTACACTGTCAAGCTCCAAAAATCCACCTTAAAGCTATTAGAAGCAGGTGTCACATTTTCCAACCTAGGCTCATATGGAAAAACACCAAAAATGTACCTTATTTAAGACATAATTTTATGTCTTAAAATAAGGCATATTTTCCTTAAGGTAAAAATGTACCTTATTTTCATGCATAATTTTGCTGTTTAAAACATGACAAGGGTGTCGGAAATGGAAAATTCAATACACTCTCAATACGACTTGTACACATAATGTTTATACTTTTTATTTATGCAAACACAGGTTACCATTTTGCCTTAATCAAAACACACACGCACACATGTCTGGTTTTCATGTCTTATGGGGACATTCCTTACACATGATTTTTATACTGTACTAACTATATATATATATACTCAGCTAAAGGATTATTAGAAACACCTGTTAATTTTTTTATGAATTCAATTATCTAATCAACCAATCACATGGCAGTTGCTTCAGTGCATTTAGGGGTGTGGTCCTGGTCAAGACAATCTCCTGAACTCCAAACTGAATGTCAGAATGAGAAAGAAAGGTGATTTAAGCAATTTTGAGCGTGGCATGGTTGTTGGTGCCAGACGGGCCGGTCTGAGTATTTCACAATCTGCTCAGTTTCTGGGATTTTCACACACAACCATTTCTAGGGTTTACAAAGAATGGTGTAAAAAGGGAAGAACATCCAGTATGCAGCAGTCCTGTGGGCGAAAATGTCTTATTGATCCTCGAGGTCAGAGGAGAATGGGCCGACTGATTCAAGCTGATAGAAGAGCAACTTTGACTGAAATAACCACTCGCTACAACCGAGGTATGCAGCAAAGCATTTGTGAAGCCACAACACACACAACCTTGAGGAGGATGGGCTACAACAGCAGAAGACCCCACCGGGTACCACTCATCCCCACTACAAATAGGGAAAAGAGGCGACAATTTGCACAAGCTCACCAAAATTGGACAGTTGAAGACTGGAGAAATGTTGCCTGGTCTGATGAGTCTCGATTTCTGTTGAGACATTCAGATGGTAGAGTCAGAATTTGGCGTAAACAGAATGAGAACATGGATCCATCATGCCTTGTTACCACTGTGCAGGCTGGTGGTGGTGGTGTAATGGTGTGGGGGATGTTTTCTTGGCACACTTTAGGCCCCTTAGTGCCAATTGGGCATCGTTTAAATGCCACGGCCTACCTGAGCATTGTTTCTGACCATGTCCATCCCTTTATGACCACCATGTGCCCATCCTCTGATGGCTACTTCCAGCAGGATAATGCACCATGTCACAAAGCTTGAATCATTTCAAATTGGTTTCTTGAACATGACAATGAGTTGACTGTACTAAAATGGCCGCCACAGTCCCCAGATCTCAACCCAATAGAGCATCTTTGGGATGTGGTGGAACGGGAGCTTCGTGCCCTGGATGTGCATCCCACAAATCTCCGTCAACTGCAAGATGCTCTCCTATGTATATGGGCCAACATTTCTAAAGAATGCTTTCAGCACCTTGTTGAATCAATGCCACGTAGAATTAAGGCAGTTCTGAAGGAGAAAGGGGGTCAAACACAGTATTAGTATGGTGTTCCTAATAATCCTTTAGGTGTATATATATATATACACAGCTCTGGGGAAAAAAAAAAGAGACCACTTAACATGGATTTATCAATGTTAAATTTAAAAAATAAGGGATTTTTGCCCATTCTTCTAGAAGCTCATTTGTGAGGTCAGGCACTGATGTTGGACGAGAAGGCCTGGCTCTCAGTCTCCGCTCTAATTCATCCCAAAGCTGTTCTATCGGGTTGAGCTCAGGACTCTGAGCAGGCCAGTCCAGTTCCTCCACACCAAACTCCTCATCCATGTCTTTATGGACCGACGCTTTGTGCACTGGAGCGAACAACTGTTGGGACAGGAAGGGGCCGTCCCCAAACTGTTCCGTCAAAGTTGGAAGCATGAAATTGTCCAAAATGCCTTGTTATGCTGAAGCATCAAGAGTTCCTTTTACTGGAACTAAGGGGCCAAGCCCAACCCCTGAAAAACAACCCCACTCAATAATCCCCCCTCCACCAAACTGTACACTTGGCCCAATGCAGTCAGGCAAGTCCCGTTCTCCTGGTGAGACTGAAGCGTGATTGGTCACTCAGAAAACACGTCTCACTGCTCTAGAGTCCAGTGGCGGCTGCTTTAATCCACTGCATCCCAAGCTTTGCATTGCACTTGGTTATGTTGCATAAGGTCCCTGGATTTATTCATGGTATTGAACCGCCTGCAATAACAATACTGTGCAATATACCATATTACACAATACCAGCATGTGTCAAATCAAATGCCATTTTTGAGAATTGGCAGTATGATTCACTAACAATACAATGGAAAACCAATGCTTAGACATTCTACCTAATATATATATATATATATATATATATATATATATATATATATATATATATATATATATATATATATATATATATATATATATATATATATATATATATATAATCAATGCCTGCAATAAACATCTTAAAAATAATGAAGGGTCACGGAAACGGTCAGATGGGGGAATCTCCTTGTGTAATATATTGCATTGGCCTCAGGCTGGTTAATATTCTTCTGGATATCACTCCATTGTAGTTCTGCTGCTTTTAAGCCATTCACAGGCAAGCTTCAAAGTGGAGGAGGCCGAAGCTTCACAGAATGCTGTTAGTCTGTTTTTCCAAACTAAAGTGCAATATCAGCTCGGAAAGAGAGAACAGAGGCAGAGAGAAAAGTAAAAAGCTTTCGATTTGATCCGCTGGGACCGAATCGGTGACGTGAGAGGCCGGCTGAGCTGCGACTGCGGCAGTGTGCTTGATTTCCCCATAATTACCCAGAGTATTTTTGCCCTCTGTTTCTGCCCCTGCCTCCGTCGAATGGAGCAGCTATTCTTTAATCTTGTCACTTCTCGGGACTATGGAAGTGGGCTTTGGAAGTACCTATTAGAGGAAGGAAATTGCACAGGGCTCTCCCTTTGGCCCTTCCGGATGGTTTGAGAAATGAAGAAAGAGAGGGTCATGGGAGAAAAGAAGTGCTGAGCTAAAAGCGTGGAGAGACTGTGATGGAGCAGAACGCCTCGAGAGACGCTGCACGCCGGGATCGTCCGAATGGGGATTTGGAGAAGAGTAAAGGGGATGAAAGGATGAAGACAGTAGCACAGAAAAAAGAAAAAAAATCATTTTCTTTTTGCTTTTTGCTTTTAATCTAAACATACATGTAACACATGATACTTGAAGAAATGTGTAAGAAAATAAGTATTTTTGACACTTTTCTATCCCACCTGGTAGATTATGTTTTCTTGTTTTATGCATTTAGATTATGCTTAAAACAAGAAAAAAGTAAAATTATCTAGATTTACTGGAAACTAAGGCAAGTACAGATTTATATTTTGCCACACACACACACACACACACACACACACACACACACACACACACACACACACACACACACACACACACACACACACATAATATCCTCATGGGGTCAAAAATGTCCTCTGGGTGTTTGGATATTTCCATCTCTGTGAGGATATTTTGTCTATATTTGAGATCTTGTAATAGTGCACTTCTCTTTTCCTTAATAACACAACAATGTTCATTTAAAGATAAGTGAGTAAGAAAAAAATAATAATTAGATACAGCATGAAGGATTATTTATGAGATAATATGGGACTTATAGACACGCTCACTTGACACTTTATAAATGTTGTTGGGGCCGCAGTCACTGTGCCAAGAGTTCTGCTTTACAAGCGGATCAGCGAAAGTGAGCCAACGGCAGGTTTACACCAGACCAGCTTTATGATGCTCATCGAAAAGATAAGATGAGGCGGATGTTGCAGCCAAACATTTATATCGTAGTATTACAGAGTGAAAAACTGAAGTGATATTTGATCCACTGAAGTAAATTTATGTAGGATAAAAAAACCTTAATGGCCCTAAAATGGCTTCAATTTCTTAAGGCAAAATATAGTTTTTGCTTTAATTTTAAAGAGAACTTGACTTGAGTTATGAAGTCATTACAAAGTTTTAACTCCATTTCAAATGTTAATGACCTTGCTTTAGGGTTAGATGTGTGAGTTGAGTGTGTTTGACGTGTGATAGTGTATCTGGCCGAGAGGTTTGGGCAGTTTGTGCTTTAGTCTCACAGTTGGCAAACAGCAGCGCGCGCTTCACAGGCTTCACACCATCTGACAGTCAAGACAGGCGTGTGTCCATGCCTTGTCTGACGAGCATGAGCCTGCTGATTCAGTCACACACACACGCACACGCACACGCACACGCACGCACACACACACACACACACACACACACACACACACACACACACACGTTTGGTTTTGTGACATACATTCCATAGGTGTAATGGTTTTTATACTGTACAAACCGTATTTTCTATCCACTTACACTGCCCCTGCCTCTAAACCTACACACACACACACACACACACACACACGGTGCTGCAGCCAGATCATAAACTATCACATCAGTTGTGTCGGTAATGATTCGGTGAACTCGGCGGATTGTTTCGCTGACATTAACACAGTCGACAGGAAGCAGAAAACATTTGAACTGAGTGAACAACAAACCTTGCATTGTCTACTCAACGGTTTACATGCGAAGTGCACACAAACACTTAATAATTGTACATTTGTTTACACTGTATTTCTATAGTCCACTTCAGACTTTCTACTCATGTCAAATAATTTACTAATTTTATGAATTTTATTAATTTGCAAATACATCAACTAACTCTTATTCATTTGCAACTGCATGGCAGCTACCTCTTATTCATTGTATTGTTTTTAAACTAAATGTAATCTAACTCTCATTAATCAACTAACTCTTATTAATTTGCAACTACGTAAACTATTATTAATTGTATTAGTTAATTTTCAACTACATGTCAACTAACTCTTATTAATTGTATTAGTCGACTGGGATAGGGTTTCGGGTTTGTAGAATAAGTTGACATGTCGTTGTAAAGTTGCTCATAGTCAGATGAATGTCTGTTCGGGAGCATCACAATAAAGTGTTAAACGATATTAATTCTACTAATATTCTAATGACTGCTAGTTGACTTTAAGTTACTTACAGTAATGCCTAAAGTGGATGGACTAAAAAAACTATTACTGTAAATTCAACTACACTCTAAAAACAGAAAAGTTGACATAACTTAAAATTGTAAGGCAACTTGCTGCACAGCGTTTTTTGAGTTTACTCAACTTTTACACAAATTAGTTCACTCAACTCAATTAACGGAGTAAGGTCACATGTCTCCCAATGAAAGATGCTTTGTTCAGCTGATTGAGTGTTTATGGTTGTTTTGAGTGTGTGTGTGTGTGTGGGGAGGTGCTCAGTGTTTTCTTTAGTTGGGCAGTTTGATGACTTTTTAATGTTAGTGTTTATATGGCTGCTGAATAAGAATTGAATCATTGTGGTTTAATTCACTGATTTAATGTTTGAGTTTAATATGAGCAATATACTGTTAACTTTGTTTTATTGTGACTCTAGAAAATATCCAGCATGGTTTTATTCATAAAAGCTGAATAAGGTTTGAAACCGATTGTACATTAAGCACTTTGACGATTTGTGCGATTTCATCAATAATCAGCCCATGAATCTCAACAATGGTGACATGCTTCATGCCGCAATGCATGCTGGGAGCCATGGATGAGTTTTACAAGATGTTCCCAGAATGCATTGTTAACTTGTATGCTTGTAAACTTGCCATTACAAATATAATGTACAATTAATACTAGGTTGGTCCAACAATTGTTGAACCAACTTCTCTTCCCTGGTTAAGCCAACTTTTTTGCATTTAATGTCCAGTTAACTAAAACATAAACATTAGCCTACATTTTTGAGAGTTGGATTTTTAACAGTGTTGTAAGCCTGACAATCCGAATGTTGTGCAAATCTTTTAATATATTAGTTATGAGCCTTTAATGGAACCGGTTTAACGCTGAGGCACTCAATATTTCGTCAGAAACTCCTCACGGCCTCTGGCCTCAAATGGGATAATCTGTGTGTTCATGTTTTCTAAATAGTTATTTTTTAAGCTTATGGCTTTCAGTTTCACCCCAGAAGTATGTTAATTCATATAAAGCTGTTGGATCGCAACCCATGGGGTTTAGGGGTCAGCGTATGACTATTTATTACAGCTAATAAACACTGATAGAGCCAGTGCAGCTCTCATTGCATTTGCATCGGGTTTACAGTATCACTCTCCTGTGGCGCTTGGCCGTTAAATCATTTCGAGTTTTTTCCTTTCTGTACCTATAAAACACCACCGGATAAACCTCCAGCCATTAAACGTGTCCTAAGATGAGTGTCATTACTGATATCTATCTGTCGTGAGGCTCTTTAAATTAGTGTGTGTGTGTGTGTGTGTGTGTGTGTGTGTGTGTGTGTGTTTGATTGTCCCTCCAGGGCTTTATGAAGATGATTAGGCTCCGGGGAGTGTGTGAGACTCAGGGGTCACGCGTGTCCATTTTAGGCTGTAATGGAGCAGAACTTTAAAGTATGTAAATGTGAGCGGTGTGCTTTGAATCTGTGTGTTATGCATCAATCTTAAACTGCAATCATAGCAGCTCGCAGCTATGGCAAAGTTATAATGAGGTAAAGTTTTATATAATGTGATTGAACTATGATTGAATTTTCAGCAGCCATTGCTTCAGTCTCAGATCACTCCGATATGCTGATGTGCTGCTCAATAAACATTTATGATTATTATCAATGTTGAAAACAGTTGTGCGGCTTCAAATTTGGGGGGGAACTGAAATGTTATTTTTTGGGATTCTTTGATTAATTGGAACTTAAAAAGAACAGGAAATCTTTTGTAACATACATTTCTTTACTGTGACTTTTGATCAGTTTAATGTGTGCACTCATTTCATTAATTCGTTCAATAAAAAGTCTTCATTTCCCCAAACTTTTAAATAATAATCTTAAATATAATATAATATTGATCATATTTAATTATATATTTAATTTATATTGAATTAAACATAACTATCTAACCCCCATAATTTGCAACTACATGTCAAACAACGTATTTATTTGCAACTACATGCCAACTTACTCATTATTTGCAACTACATGTCAAACAACGTATTTATTTGCAACTACATGCCAACTTACTCATTATTTGCAACTACATGTCAAATAACTCATTCATTCGCAACTACATGTCAAATAACTCATTCATTCGCAACTACATGTCAAATAACTCATTCATTCGCAACTACATGTCAAATAACTCATTCATTCGCAACTACATGTCAAATAACTCATTCATTCGCAACTACATGTCAAATAACTCATTCATTCGCAACTACATGTCAAATAACTCATTCAATCACAACTACATGTCAAATAACTCATTCATTCACAACTACATGTCAAAACTCATTCATTCACAACTACATGTCAAATAACTCATTCATTCACAACTACATGTCAAATAACTCATTCATTCGCAACTACATGTCAAATAACTCATTCATTCACAACTACATGTCAAATAACTCATTCAATCACAACTACATGTCAAATAACTCATTCATTCGCAACTGCATGTCAAATAACTCATTAATTCACAACTACATGTCAACTAACGTATTTATTTGCAACTACATGTCAACTAATGTATTTATTTGCAACTACATGTCAAATAACTCATTCATTCGCAACTACATGTCAAATAACCCATTCATTCACAACTACATGTCAAATAACTCATTAATTCACAACTACATGTCAAATGACTCATTCAATCACAACTGCATGTCAAATAACTCATTCATTCGCAACTACATGTCAAATAACTCATTCATTCACAACTACATGTCAAAACTCATTCATTCACAACTACATGTCAAATAACTCATTCATTCGCAACTACATGTCAAATAACTCATTCATTCACAACTACATGTCAAATAACTCATTCAATCACAACTACATGTCAAATAACTCATTCATTCGCAACTGCATGTCAAATAACTCATTAATTCACAACTACATGTCAACTAACGTATTTATTTGCAACTACATGTCAACTAATGTATTTATTTGCAACTACATGTCAAATAACTCATTCATTCGCAACTACATGTCAAATAACACATTCATTCACAACTACATGTCAAATAACTCATTCATTCACAACTACATGTCAAATAACTCATTAATTCACAACTGCATGTCAAATAACTCATTCATTCGCAACTACATGTCAAATAACTCATTAATTCGCAACTACATGTCAAATAACTCATTAATTCACAACTACATGTCAAATAACTCATTCATTCACAACTACATGTCAAATAACTCATTAATTCACAACTACATGTCAACTAACGTATTTCTTTGCAACTACATGTCAAATAACTCATTCATTCGCAACTACATGTCAAATAACTTATTCATTCGCAACTACATGTCAAATAACTCATTAATTCACAACTACATGTCAAATAACTCATTCAATCACAACTACATGTCAAATAACTCATTAATTCACAACTACATGTCAAATAACTCATTCATTCGCAACTGCATGTCAAATAACTAATTAATTCGCAACCACATGTCAAATAACTCATTAATTCACAACTGCATGTCAAATAACTCATTCATTCGCAACCACATGTCAAATAACTCATTAATTCACAACTATATGTCAACTAACGTATTTATTTGCAACTACATGTCAAATAACTCATTCATTCGCAACTACATGTCAAATAACTCATTAATTAACAACTACATGTCAACTAACTCATTCATTCGCAACTACATGTCAAATAACTCATTCATTCGCAACTACATGTCAACTAACGTATTTATTTGCAACTACATGTCAAATAACTCATTCATTCACAACTACATGTCAAATAACTCATTCAATCACAACTACATGTCAAATAACTCATTCATTCACAACTACATGTCAAATAACTCATTCATTCACAACTACATGTCAAATAACTCATTAATTCACAACTGCATGTCAAATAACTCATTCATTCGCAACTACATGTCAAATAACTCATTCATTCACAACTACATGTCAAATAACTCATTCATTCACAACTACATGTCAAATAACTCATTCATTCACAACTACTTGTCAAATAACTCATTAATTCACAACTGCATGTCAACTAACGTATTTATTTGCAACTACATGTCAAATAACTCATTCATTCGCAACTACATGTCAAATAACTCATTCAATCACAACTACATGTCAAATAACTCATTCATTCACAACTACATGTCAAATAACTCATTCATTCGCAACTACATGTCAAATAACTCATTCAATCACAACTACATGTCAAATAACTCATTCATTCACAACTGCATGTCAAATAACTCATTAATTCGCAACCACATGTCAAATAACTCATTAATTCACAACTGCATGTCAAATAACTCATTCATTCGCAACCACATGTCAAATAACTCATTAATTCACAACTATATGTCAACTAACGTATTTATTTGCAACTACATGTCAAATAACTCATTCATTCGCAACTACATGTCAAATAACTCATTAATTAACAACTACATGTCAAATAACTCATTCATTCACAACTACATGTCAAATAACTCATTAATTCACAACTACATGTCAACTAACGTATTTATTTGCAACTACATGTCAAATAACTCATTCATTCGCAACTACATGTCAAATAACTCATTAATTCGCAACTACATGTCAAATAACTCATTCATTCACAACTACATGTCAAATAACTCATTCAATCACAACTACATGTCAAATAACTCATTCATTCACAACTACATGTCAAATAACTCATTCATTCGCAACTGCATGTCAAATAACTCATTAATTCGCAACCACATGTCAAATAACTCATTAATTCACAACTGCATGTCAAATAACTCATTCATTCGCAACCACATGTCAAATAACTCATTCATTCGCAACTACATGTCAAATAACTCATTCATTCGCAACCACATGTCAAATAACTCATTAATTCACAACTATATGTCAACTAACGTATTTATTTGCAACTTCATGTCAAATAACTCATTAATTCACAACTACATGTCATCTAACGTATTTATTTGCAACTACATGTCAAATAACTCATTAATTCACAACTACATGTCAAATAACTCATTGATTCGCAACTACATGTCAAATAACTTTTAACAAAACGATTTTATCCATCTTTACCTTTTGTATTACTTTCAGGCTAAATTAATATTTGCGTACAACGGTCTAATTTGAAGAATTTGAGCAAATGCCTGTATGTGAAATTATTTCATGACAAACATAAATATATAGTTCAGTAAAGCGCAGGCTGATCGGTCCTTTACACACAATCTGTAAGCATTTACATCTTCACTGCATGACGTGTGTCTGCCAAGATCAAAAACATTAACATGCTGAAAATATTCCGGGAGTTGTCATGATTGAAATCCAGTCAGGGTTGACTGGTTGATTTCTGACCCAGAGAACAGATATTAATACGGCATTTTTTGTAATTGACTCGAGCCCCTTGTGACATGATTTAGATTCGATGCAGCTCACATACTGTATACATTACATATGTCCATATGACATCTGATATGAAAGATTCGGGTCTGATACTTTTACGGTCCATGCGAGTAAGTCTTCAATGGAGCATGAAACACTTGTATTTGATAAATCTACTTCTGCTGCCGACTCAACCTTTATCACTTTGCTATTGACCTTGTCAAAGCTGAGAGGACTCTTTGTGTTTCTGTTGCGTTTATTGGTGGTTTGTGTTTTCATCTGCCATGAAGCAAAGCCAAGCAGTCTTCATAATCATATTTGTAGACAAGATGATTATTATTACCATGGGAGCCCTTGAAGCCAGAGTAATGACTGCGCTAAAGATATCGGAAGCACTTCCAGATGTTCCAGAAGAGTGAAAAAACAGGAATTACTGTAAGGACTTTAATTATAATGACCCTGACAAACAGCATAATTAATAGTAGATTCATCTGAATTTGGTTCTCAAAGGCAAGTTTCCTGGACTCTTAAATCAGCTGAGCATTTTCTTGAAGTGTTTCAGGTTCAGCTCCATTGACAGCATGTGGTGTAATTTTGATTATCAGAGAAAATTATTTAAATAAAAAAGGAAAATGGTGTGAAAGTGTGAAGCTTGTATTGCTGTTAAACCCACTTGTTATTCAAGCTGTAGAGCTTCTAAAGTTCTAGTTGGATGAATGTGTGGTGCCATACATTGGAGATGGAATTCATCTGCGTGAATTTAATGTAAACAATTATTTTGTGCTTTCCTTATTTTTCCTGTAAATTAAAAAATAATAATAATTGACAGGCAATAACGATACATATACGTTTACGTAAAATTACACTGCAGAGCTCTTTCCATTTTATATTCAAATGTTTAAATATTGAACAGATATTTCTTTAAAAAACAATAATTCTTAGCTAAAATACATTTATTCATAGTTTGATTTTTGTCAACTGGTGTGACTGACCAGGGATCATTATTTAACTTTTCAATATGTCAAATAAATCAAGAGTAATGAAAAAAGGCTTAAATGTTATTAATATAAATGTTTTTTTGGGGGGAAAATAAGTCGTAACTGTAAAAATAACAGATTTTTTCTTTTCTTTTGTCAAATCAACATCACTGATGTTGTCCAAATAATATTTTAGGCTTCTTTTGAGAAAATAATAATTTTTATAAGTATTAACCTACATTCTTAGTTTCAATGAACTAAACATCGCTCAAGGAAACCATCACATGCTTTCTTAAGCTAAACCAATTATATAACAGTTTGATAATTAATTAAATAAGATATTTTATATATATATATAAAAAAAAGCAAATTCATGCTTTTTTGATCCAATTAAAAACATTCAATATTTTTATTTATTTATTTATTTATTTTTTTACCGTTTTTCTCAATCGATTTGGTACATTTCTCCAAACTCAGGTAACTGCTCTCAAAACATTTAACACACTGATCTGTCCACTTTGTAATTGTCCTAAACCGATAGTAAATTCTCCTTCATTTCATACACATTACAAATCAAAAGCATAATTTTCTCAAAACACAGTGCCCTAATGTTATCACAGTAATATATCAGGAAAAAACATTTGCAGCTTTTTCATTGGTCTTCACAAAGATCACAAGCATGTTTGTACCGTTTTCAAAACACAACAAACAAAACTCTGTGAATTGATGCATTTTAATTCACAGAAACTCAATTCGGCCAACTGAAATATTTTGATGCGATCAGTCACTTGAAAATGTTCAATTGGAGACCTGGATTTTTATTTTTATTTATTTTTTACAGTGTATATACAACTAAACTCATCATTAAAGATCTTTGAAGAACACAATTAAAGAACATGAAAAATGTGTGTTTTCATTCATGTGTTTGTGTCTCTACAGCTGAATTTTTTATTAAATCAACAGAGAACACACTTGTAGTTTTAATGTTAGTATTTATTTTTGATAAATGCTTTAATAGAATAAACTGCAGTGCTTCATTATGCAGTGATTACTGAACGGTTTTGCCAACATAAGAGTGTGTTTAGTTTGCTGTGTTAACAGTTTTGAGAGCAACTAATTTGGAGAAATGTGTCAAAACGATTAAGAAAAACTGTAAATAGCTAAAAACTAACTAACTTTTCAAAAGGCCTTATAATTACTGGTGCATTGCATTTATTATTGGAAAGACTTCACTTTTACCAATGTATTGTTTAATATGAACTAGTGAAATGAAGTTGTGATAATTGCATCTGATTTACATGTTACCTCAGTAAATAAACAAGAACCGGATTCAGCAAGATGTCAGCAACACATGAAATGTGGCAGGAGATAACAGATTAGGGCTGACTGTGGTCCTCAAAATGAGGAATTAATGCTTATGAGTCGAGCATATGCTTTTTTTGTCACTTTCACGCACATATGCAGATTTCAACTTAAATTAAATCAAACCACTCGCTTCCTTCATGTATATTCATGAGATCTGCCAGTGTGTAAGTGTGGCATATTTCAGCTAAAGGTGTAGATCTATGGTGAGCGGTCTGAGCTTACGCTACCATCTGCCTCGCGTCCCAGAGGAGCTCTGATTTATGGAGCGCACCGCTTCCTTCGTTCCCCTCAATTCTACAAAATCATACTTAAATAAGAACAATGGGCCGGCTGAGCTTGCATTAAAGGTCTCCGGAAAGGGGGAGCCATTGAGCCACACAGCGCGCTGACACGTCTGAGCAAAATGAAGGATAAACAGCATGAAGTGTGAAAATTAGGTCACAAAAATACATGAGCTGAAAATAAAGTAGCAGCCGGATCGAAACTCCTCTTGGTGACACACCAGAGGTCCCGTCCCGTGAGACATCTACATCTGTTCCACATTCACCGCCAGCCGCTTATAACGGACGCGCTCGCAGACGCCGCAAACGCTGCCGCTCTGCTTCGGGATGTTAGAAAGTCACCAAGTAAAACTGCTGGCCAGACATTTTCTGCAGGCGTATTTTTAGGCTGGCATTGCTTGCAGAGGCACGTCGGAACAGGACAGTCTACGAAACAAATGTCAGCTTGTGAAATTCCAGCGTATTACACGCTGAGCGGAGATGACAGCGCTGCTCTTTCTGGCTTGAAAGCCGAGTTTTATAGGGCAGGAGTAAACGACTCATCCGTCTTGAGCTCTGATAAGCAGGGCAATTTCCAGCCAATATTTGCAGTGATAAACTATGCCCTGAAGCTTCGATTTGAGAGGCACAACTGCCTAGTTACAGTAACTAGTCAAACAGGAGGGTGTCTAGGTGTTTTCTTCATGTTTGTTGTGAATTTTTTACATGGCTGTATACACTATACAGCCAAAAGTATTGAGACAACCCTCCATGTCTTTGATTTCAGGTGTACCAATTACTTTCATGACCACAGGTGTGTAAAATCAAGTGGACTCTAGAGCAGTGACCAATCACGCTTCTCTGTCTGACAACCCCATGGATGAGTCTGAGTTTGGCGGTTGCCAGGAGAACAATACTTGCCTGACTACACTGTGCAGAGTGTAAAGTTTGGTGGAGGGGGGATTATGGGGTGGGGTTGTTTTTTTAGGGTTTAGGCTTGGCCCCTTAGTTCCAGTGAAAGGAACTTTTAACGTTTCAGCAGACCTAGACATTTTGGACAATTTCATGCGCCCAACTTTGTGGGACAGTTTGGGGACGGCCTCTTCCTGTCCCAACATGACTACACACACAAAGCAAGGTCTTTAGTGCACTTCATCACATGTTAAGTGTAATTAAATTCAAATGTCTTATACATTTAACCCTTTTACTGTCACCCCCCTTATTGAGAATAGAAGTGAAAATGCACTCTCAAACTCAAATGGTTGTAATTCAAGAATGCTTTGGAATATATACCTAACTGTCTTGTTTTAGAGACGACACTCAGCAGATTAAAACACCACAAAATGATCTTT
Organism: Pseudorasbora parva; assembly: GCF_024679245.1. Taxonomy (NCBI): domain Eukaryota; kingdom Metazoa; phylum Chordata; class Actinopteri; order Cypriniformes; family Gobionidae; genus Pseudorasbora; species Pseudorasbora parva. The sequence continues at coordinate 2,200,363 of NC_090174.1, forward strand.
ATATGTAATATCATAATTTATTCGATTGTCTTTGAAATATGGCTAAATTGTTCTGCTAAATGTACTGACAAGACAACATGGCAAACTAAAATATATTTGAATGTATTTTCTATTCAACACATTTATGCCATGTATTTAAATATATAAAAAGTTGCAATTTAGTGGATTTAAAATACATTAACTTTATATGTAATATTGTGTAAAGTGCTTTACATGTGCTTTAGTATGTTAGTCAACACATCAAAATTAGTGCATGACTAAAACATCATTAAAATGTGACATTATGACACTATGTCCTCTTTTAATGTTTTTATTTATTTTTATTTAACCTTTATTTAACCAGAAAAGACTCTCTAAGATTAATAATCTCTTTCACAGGAGTGTCCTGGTCAAAATACATCAGTTTCATCACAAAATACTACAACACAAACAGACTAAAAAACGGTTACATATCGCTGAATCAGTGTCCATTTGTCTAATAATTGTCGCAAATTTTGCACTTTCAGTTTCGATTGCAGAAGATTCCAGTCAGTAGGAGCTTCATACATAACGCCTTTTTGCCTAATTCAGATCGAACAAAAGGAACAGAGAGAAAGCAATAATATTGTGAGCAAAGAAAGTATTTCTCAACAATATAAGATGGCAACATCCCCAAAATGGTCTTATCAATCTGACCTACAATCAGATATAAATCTCAAAGCACCATGATAAACGCCATCTAAAGAGGAGAGAAGAGAAGATGGGGCGAACGTCACACAGTCAAGCACGGGTAGAAAAGCAGCAGTAACCAATTTCTTTCATTCGTTGAATGAAAAACTAAACTTCATCCTAAAATAAAACCCAAGCAATTTTTATTTTCTTTTCTTCAGTTAAGTAATGTGAGAGCTAAAGATAAGATTAAAATACACTTAAGTGACCTTAAATTGAATTAATATTATATTAAATGCAAGTATGTTTTTTCAAATGCATTTTAAGTGCACTTCTTTGTCACAAGGGGTGCAATGCTTACAGTTCGGGGTTTGTTTACAGTTTGTCTTGATAGCTTTGGTGCAGCCGTCAGCTCAAACTCCACATTTTCTAAACAGTTAACACACAGGCCTAAACAGTGGCACTCATGGTCAAAATGACACATTTTGTTTGCAAAGGGCTCTAACCGCGCCAAAACATTTAAAATATGCAACAGAAGCAAATTATGCCTTCAAACACCACAACTTGCAAACAAGTATATGAGCACTTTCCATCAATCATTACACAATGGACAACACAATATAAAATACAGAACTCAGTGTGAATAAATGCTTTGATGCATTTTTTTTTTCAAAACATGTCTGAAAACTGAAATACTGTAAATATTACAGAGAATACATGTAAAGCAAAATACAGTAAAAAAATTGGAGAATAAGACAGAGCCACTATTGATACTCAGTCTCTCCTGTCGTGACGATGGGGCCACATGGCCTCATCCACATCGCATTCAATATCCTCTCTTGCAATGCACATAGGGAAAAATCTTCTCGCATGCCTTATCCAACCTTGACATTCCTCTGGACCTATTTCTTGGGCAGCAGCAGACATTGCATCCAGCAAGGGCATTCGCTCATAGGGATGGTGATCATAAACCTTCCACCTCCAAGCACTGAAGAACTCTTCTATGGGATTCAAAAATGAATTAGGTTATTAGAAATCGCTGTTTACATGGTAGCCTCTTGATCAGATTAATATCGGAGTATTGTTGTCCATGTAAACGTAGTCACTGTTTTAGACCATGTCACGTATGCTTGAACTGTGTGTGATTAATGTAACGACGCGCAGATGTTGATGCACACATGAAATGCACGTGCATCTCCGAGTCTCGAAGGTACTGCCGTCGACAGTCGGGTGCGTGTACATGCTGGTTCTTAAGCCGATTATGCCTAATAATCCGACAATGATCATGGTCATGTAAACGTGGTAACCCGTTTTCTTTTATCTGAGTAAGTTCATAAACGGCGTAAGCATAAACCGTTTTTTTGCCTCTTACGCCCGTTTCACACATACTCCGTCTGCAGTGCGTGTGCGTTGCGTATTTTTTTCCGTACCCATGTTAACGGATTACAGCTTTCACACTGCACGCGGATGCTGTCCGTCAGTCCGTTCCAGGAGCGTTGCGTCTGCAGCAGTGCACGGATCGTTTTCGTACCGAGTCTATTTTTTGCTGCGCTGCGTTGCTGCATTAAAGCGACAGAAGATCGTTCGCATTAAAATAAACATGTACTGACGCGAAAATCTAGTCATTTCACCACAGATGCATATCATTTAAAATATACTCTTGTTTCAAAGTCAACGCATGGCTTTTTTTTCTCAAGTAAAGCAACAAAACGACACCTTACCTGGCATTTAGGTAAAAAAAAAATGTGCCATAATGGATAGCACTCGTACTTTCTTGGAGGTGAAAAGCAAAGTTATTTTTGCCCTGCAGGATTTCTTTTAAAAGGGTGTAAAAACGAAAGAAAAGACGAGAGTCGGCTGTTTTTGAATAGACTATTACGTTTCTAATTTAAAATGTTTGTGATTTAAGGCTATAACCTGTGTTTAAATGTTTTGCCACTTGTGTGAGCTAAATCTAAAGTATATAAATATGAATAAATGAATTTAATAAAATGTTTAAATGTAGTAGGCTACGTAACCATTCTGACGAGGCATGTTCAGTAAAAACTTTTGGATTTTAAATAAAAATAATGAATAAATGCTGTGTTTGTGGTGTGCAACAGCGGATCAGTTGCGGACTGCAAACGCAGCATATGTGAAAACACTACAGGGCTTACGGATCCTGCAACGCACACGCAACGCAACACGCAACGCAACACGCACTGTAGATGGAGTATGTGTGAAACGGGCGTTACTCTGATTTCGCATGGCATATAAACGCATTATCCTGCTTTCTGTCGGCTTATTGAAGTGCGCATGTGTGATAGGTGACAAAAACGTAAACTTACAACAGATTTAAACCAGACAGAGTAAGCGAGTGTTTTGCATGAAATAATCTCAGTCAGCAGAAGTAGAAGAGGTTCAGTCTAAACGCTGCAGAACTGATGAGGGATAATATGAGCCGTAAATCTCCCGCTGACACGCTTTATTAACATCACAACCGACGTAACATTTGGGTTACTCCGAGTCAGATACGGACATTATTATTATTGGCGTCACTACAAGGAAATAACCGGTTTATTAATAAAGTCATGTGAACGCGCTTTACTTGCGTTGTCAGTTTACCGGTGTGCATGCAAACGCACCCATTGACTTTCACACAGCTGTGTGTCCTCAGCAGAAGTCAGTGTGTGTTCGGCAGTCTTTCAGCACACACGTGTGCACGCCACAGGAAAACACGCGTGTAGATCCACCGGCTCATGACCGGATCAAGACAGGGACAATCATGGAGCTAATGGTGAATAAGTTGATTGAACTCAATTGATTTGAGTAAACTCGTTCCCTCAATTCAATTGAGTAATGGAGTCTCCCAAAACTTGCATATTTAAGTTCACTTAACTTGGTGCTCACGTTCACTGTACTTAAATTGTTAAGTTCACCAAACTGGGTACACCAGAAGTTCAGTACACCAAACTGGGTACAACCAATCAAAACTTCAGCATGCATTGCAGCATGAATAAATTATACATCTGAATTGTGACACATTTGCTTTGATTCGTACTATTTGCTTTTACTTTTGCTCTTTTGTTCTGATGTTTTTGTAGCTTGTTTTATGTTCAGAGTTGATCTGTTTATCGGATAAAAAATAAAATATAACAAAATAATTGTCACCATTGTAGAGATTCATACACGGATTCTTGATTTCTAATTAATGCTGTAGATTTAAACATTTTGTGCACAAAAAATAAAATAATAAATTGTTCAATTACCACAAGAGTAAAGAATCTCATGGAAATTTGTATTAATATTTCATTAGACTCTGCATGAGATCAGGGATTCTGCCAATACATGATGATGTCGTCATCGTCAATGATTTAACAACATCACTTGATGATATTTCTCTTGACTGTGTGTTCCTTCCCAAATGTGTCTCACAAACACAAACCAGCCAGAGAAACATTTTATTATAATACTATACAGTCAAGGGTCAAGGGCCCAACTAAAGCAAACACTGATCTCCATCATGGTGACTTCCAACGAAACTATTATTTTCATTAAAACAGAAATAAAGTCAGTCTTGTTAGTTATAAGTTAGCTCACATATTATTATTATGTTTAGTAACTTACAGATTTTTACCGATTTTAAGATTGCACACAATGAAAAAGTCTTCATCTTAATTTGAATCAGCAACAGAAAAGGACCGCCTTTTGTAAATGTCCTCCAATCAGTGAATTAGTTCTTGTTGCCAGACAGAACTCCTGGCATGGCCAATCACATCAAAGCAAGACCAGAGCGAGCTATTTTAGTTAATTATGATTTTGAGTTCTTTCAACTTTTAATTTCTGTAAAACAGTTCAATTTTGAGTTGTGTCAACTAGTGTTGGGAAGTTCAACTCGATCTTTGAATCTCGTTGTGGATAACGAATAAATTAATTATTCTTAATTAGTCATTATTCAAGAAAATAATGACTTATTTTCCGCTTCATTTCACATTATCATATTCGGAATGAGGAAATCATTATAGGGAGGCAAAGATGATGAAACAAAAAAACAATTCTTGATGTAATGGAAGTCTCTATATGCAGGTAAATATTTATTCTTATTAATGTATTGTTATATTGATGCATATCAATTACCATGATTATAGTATTGTTTTTTGTACCTGTGGAAAGCAAGACTTTTCATAAATTGCTTAATAAATGCATTTTTGTATATATATATATATATATATGTGTGTGTGTGTGTGTGTGTGTGTGTGTGTGTGTGTGTGTGTGTGTGTGTGTGTGTGTCATGTTGAGGAAAAATTGAATAAGTAATAAGTGAATCATAGAATCATAATTTCAACCAGTTTATTTAAACTGACTGATTTATTCATTCACTGACTTTATGTTCAAGTCATTGAATAATTGACAAAACGATTCATTCAAAAATCGCAAATCATTTAAGAAGGACACACTGCTGTGAGTATACTAGTATTTTCATTGGCAAAATGGACAGTGGTGTGTCTAAACTTATTGTTTTGTGAAGTGTTGTATAAAATTAATGCATATTTCCTGAAGAAAACGTGAGTATGCTGGCAAAACTCAGCATTTGGTTGCAAGAATGTTTTGGGTGGTTGCTATGGTTTTGCTAGGTTTTCCTGGGTGGTTGCTAAGGTATGCTGCATTGTTTCTAGTGGGTTTGCTAGGGTAGCATGGGTGGTTGCTATGATGGTTGCTAGGATGTTTTGAGTGGTGGTCTAGCTAGGTGGTTGCTAAGGTATACTGGGTGGTTGCTAGGGTGTCACTAGGGTGTTTTGGGTGGTTGCTAAGTGTTGCTAGGACATTCTGGGTGGTTGCTATGGTCTTGCTAGATGGTTGCTAGGGTGTTCTGGGTGTTGTTTTGGTGGATGCTAGGGTGTTTATAGTGGGTTGCTAGAATGTTATGAGTGGTTGCTATGGCCTTGCTAAGTGGTTGCTAGGACATTCTGGGTGGTTGCTAAGGTCTTGCTAGGCGGTTGCTAGGATGTTCTGGGTGTTTTTTGGTGGTTGCTAGGGTGTTTATATTGGGTTGCTAGAATGTTCTGAGTGGTTTCTATGGCCTTGCTAGGTGGTTGCTATACTGGGTGTTTGCTAGGGTGTTGCTAGGCAGTTGCTAGGTTTTTCTGGGTGGTTGCTAAGGTATTATGGGAGATTGCTAGGATGTTGCTTAGCAGATTCTAGTTCAATATAAAATAAATATCACATTTTACAAATGTGTTAATATCCGACAAAACTACGATCTTGCTTGTGTGATATTGCCTAACAAAACCACAACAAATTGTTGTTTTTGTTTTTGTTTGTTTTTTTGTTGGCGGTGGCATTTTAGACTTAGCTTGATGCTATTTTACATCAACACCGCCATACTAGATTGCATGTAGTCAAGCTCAATGCAGGGCTATCGCCTAAGTTAGGCTGGCTGTACAGAGAGTTTCACAGTGGTGACGAGTTAAGGCGAGTGTGTTCTGCTCGTATAACACACACAGCGATCTCTGTCCGACAGGTGTGAGCTCTTCAGTCAAACCGAAGCAAACTCACGCAAACACCCCCAGGACGTCACGTGTTTTATGGTGCAGTAAACAAACTTGTCTCCAGAAAGCGCATGATGCTCCTCCACAGGGCGAGTGGGTGGAATGTTAAGTGCCTCGTCCCGGCATGAGCTTACAAATGACCGCGGGAGTCGAGCGATTAGCATATCGGTTTAAACATGCTGACAAAGGAGACGCACAGCGTTACCGAACGGCAGGGAATGGAGAAAAATCCCCAGCCTTCGCCGGTCAGGCATTTGTTTTCATGAAACTTCCATTTGCTTGATAAAAACAGATGCAGGCTCATCCGTCTATAAAACACAGCACCATTTAGTGCCGTGTTTAGCCATTACACACACACACACAACGGTCTACTACAACAACAACAACAATAATAATAATAATAATAATATTAATAATCATCATCATCATCATCATCATGATAATCATAATAATAATCATAATATTCATAATAATAATAATAATAATAATAATAATAATAACTACAATAATAATAATAATCATCATAATCATCATCATCATCATCATCATCTTAATAATAATAATAATAATAAACACCCAGAACACCCTAGCAACCGCCTAGCAAGACCTTAGCAACCACCCAGAATGTCCTAGCAACGCACTATAAACACCCTAGCAATCACCAAAAAACACCCAGAACACCCTAGCAACCGCCTTGCAAGACCTTAGCAACCACCCAGAATGTCCTAGGAACCACTTAGCAAGGCCATAGCAACCACTCAGAACATTCTAGCAACCCACTATAAACACCCTAGCAACCACCAAAACAACACCCAGAACACCCTAGCAACCGTCGAGCAAGACCATAGCATCCACCCAGAATGTCCTAGCAACACTTAGCAACCACCCAAAACACCCTAGCGACACCCTAGCAACCACCCAGCATACTTTAATAATAATAATAGTAATAATAATAATAATAATAATAACCACAATAACAACAACAGCAATAATAATAATAATAATAATAATAATAATAATAATAATAATAATAAATTTTATTTATAAAGCACTTTACATTTGAAAGCAAATCTCCAAGTGCTACTGTGAGTCCTGAGGGATTCTTCAAGCGTCTCGGAGATGTTGTGGCAGTTCTTGTGGATGTTGTCTCAGTTTCTTGATGTAATCAGACGGACGGACTCGATGACGGAGAGATCAGATCTCCGTGTGGATCAAACAGCTGTTCTCCATCTGCATACATACATCTCACTGGAATGAATTATTACAATTAATGGCAAAATAAATGTTTGAAAATGTAAACTGATATTACCTACTGACACACTATTGCAAAATATAGAAATAACTGGCTTAAAAACATTTCTGGGGTGTGAAAATACTAACGTGCCTAAGACTTTTGCACAGTACTGAAGGCAAAAAACAGTGTTAAAAAAAAAGTATGTCCGAATTCACAGAATTAAAAGAGATTCTGAAGTGTGCATGCGATGGGCACTTTACTATCCCATAAGGCCACGGGAGAGGACTTGTGAATGCCATATTACACACATACACACTATTCATACATTTTAGGGGTCAATTAAGTAATTACTTATTCGAAATAAGCACCAAGAGAGTATGCAATTTAAATAGATCCCTTGTTAAAAGTAGTGCACTTATTTGAATTGAATGTGCACTTGAAGTGTACTTCAAATCTTAAAAATATATTAAAAGATGTACTTGTAGATAATATAATATTAATGAAATAAATAACACTTAAAGAGAGCACACACTCATGGCAATAATGTACTCACTTTAGCATTATGTTTAAATAATCTGTTTCGTGTTTTAAAGAAGTGCACTTATTTTGATGTGTTGACTAACACACTAAAGCACATGCAACGTATCGATTTAACTGTGGACAATATCATTATTTCCAAGTTAATAGACGTAATTATGAAATTGCATATAAAGATGTACTTAACTCCTTAAATGGGCAAAAACACTCAAATAATTGCATTTAATATAATTTTAAACTATAATGCAGTGTCTAAAAACATTACACTCAGTTCACACTTCTTTAAAAGTATATCTGTAATAATTACTCTTTTTAAGTGTTACCAACATATTGAATAATAAGAAAAATCTATGATTTTTTTCCGGGCTGAATTTCCGTATAATTCAATATAAGCAAAGTGTTATCAAATATATTTAATAAATAATAAGGTCACACGAGCTGATGCATAGCATATATATTATGGGGCTTCATAGAAAGTGTTACCAACATACACACAGAAAAATAGGGTGTCAAAATTGTACCTTTAGGGGAACAACAGCTTGTCGCTGGGGCAGTACCCTTAAAAGGACATCTTAGTACCATTTTGAGCACAAAAAGGTTCATAGAGGTACGCATTTGTACTCAAAGGTCCTACTATGCACCTTTTAGGAGTAAAAAAGGTATAAATATGTCCTTTTAAGGGTACTGCCCCAGCGACAAGCTGTTGTACACACCGAAAAATAGGGTGTTAAAACAGCTTGTCGCTGGGGCAGTACCCGTAAAAGAACAACGTTGTACCATTTTTACCACAAAAAGGTGCATAGTAGTACCTTAAGGTAAGTGATTTTGTACTCAAAGGTACTAATATGCACCTTTTAAGAGTACAACAGGTACAAAGATGTCCTTTTAAGGGTACTGCCCCAGCGACAAGCTAAAGGTACAATTTTGACACCCTATTTTTCTGTGTGTATTGAATAATAATAAAAATCTATGAATTTCTAGCTATCTTGTATCTTGTGCGGATCTAGTCGCTTCAAAGGGCGATTAAAGATACATTATCTTTTGTTTAATTTAACAGTAACATCCAGTGATGCAAACCGTGTGACGTTTTTTTAATATTTTTTTTAATGAAATTGCAGCGTTTTGAATCAGAAATATGACTTTTTATGTGAATCATGATGACATGAGGCTGACGAAAATGGAGTGAACGGAGTGAATTTGTGGCAAAATAATCTAGTGTAGGGGAGACCGGAGATGGTTGTAACACGGGTCAGTTTTAACAACTCCAATCTGTCCAATCAGGAGCTAGTTACAAATCATCTATTTCACTTCACACATGCTCAGTTTAGTCCTTATTCCACATGTGATAAAGTAGAGCTCTGTGGCAGACATAGCAGATGTTAGAGTAAAAAAACGATTTTGACGTTTTTGTTTTTTTTACTTTTTTTATTTTTGTTACAGGAGTAAACATATGTGTATGTTACAGATGTGTTTTGTAGTTAAACACATCAAATTTAAATTATGTTTATGGTGTGTCTGTGTAGATATTTATCATCCAAGTTGTTAGTGCTAATGTTTTAGCTGTTAGCTGTAATATGGGCTAGTTCATGGCTATATGACTCGGGGTTAGTTGTAACAGAGTCACACACACATTAGGGTGACCAAACGTACAGTTTTCCCCGGACATGTCCTGTTTTCAAGTTCTGTCCTGGCCCTAGCTAATATAACAATTCTCTATCCATACAGAGGCGGCATACTTTAAATGCAATTAATAAGGCAACTTTGAGTAAACTTCAAGTATTATTTGAGTATCTCACTGCCGGGCTAAGTGTCCTTTTTTTCGGTAATCAAAATAGACAGAAAGGTAAAAAATGTTACAACCATCCCCGGTCTGGTCTTAATGAGTCTTAGTACGTGTATTCATAGAATATTAAGACTTATTAAAAAGTATTAAAAGGGGCTATAATTCACTATAAGCAAAGTGTTATCAAATATATTTAATACATAATAAAGTTAAACGAGAAGTTGCATACTTGGCCTATTCATTATGGGGCTTCATAGAAAGTGTTACCAACATGTTAAATAATAATAAAAATCTATGAATTTCTAGTATATTGTATCTTGTGCGGATCTAATCGCTTCAAATGGCAATTAAAGATGAATTATCTTTTGTTTAATTAAACCCGCTAGAAGTCTAGCATGGCTAATTTATCTGGAACACACTCCCCAACGCCTCGGCCGGCCGAGCTGTCGGTCTGAGCGCGTTAATGACTCGGCTTTACGACAGCGGTCCGTGCGCGGTCGCGGTTGTTCCGCTCGGAGGCGTCTCTGTCTCAGCCCGCGCTCTTCATCGATCCTCGTCGTCTCCTCCCCTCCACATAATTCACCGGCCAGGTAAATTGGAGCAATAAGTCAGACCATTAGTGAATTAGTTTGTTTTGAAAATCGTGCATTGATCTGAGCTCTGCTGATTGGGTTGAGGCAGGCGTGGGCATTTAATTATCCAGCCGGGAGTGCTGAGCTCAGACCCCTGAAGGTCAGAGAGAGATGCCCGCGCTCGCTCGCCTTCCCCGGCTGTAATTGGCAGAGCGTTTGTGTGGCCGTCCGGAGCCCGCAGCGCTTTCATAATTGTGACGCCTCATAATCTGAACGGGACAAATTGCACTACAATCTCTTAACCCTCCCCTGTTAGCTCTCCCCCGCAGTGCAGTGTGCGACACGAATACTAATCTAATGTAAAATAACACAAAACAAGAACTCTGAGTCCTGCTGGCCGATGGGACATCAGGGATTGAGTTTCTGTGGCTGATCGCCCAGCGTCTGCTAAAATGGAAAAGCATTTTTCTGCGGCAGTCTTTGTTAAAGTATGCCAGCACATTTCAGCAGATGACCCACTATACACTTGTACTGTTCATGCTCAAGTCTAACCGTACACTACTAAATGATGAAGAGTAGCGCATACTTAAGCAACATGTGTAGTGTTTATTATCTCTTAATCACTTAACATGTGCTTACTTGTATGGTAAATATATTGGACATTTAAAAACAAAAAACAAAACAAACATTATGCCTGATTTGTGCACTGATCTCATGAAATGGCGTATGTATGATATAATGATATAATATGATTTATGATGTAAAAGCATAATCGTTTTTTAGCGTGTTTATTAACGCCGTTTGGCCTCCATTGACTCCATCGACCATTATCTTGCGATTGCGTGTTAATTTAAAGACTCACTCACTCACTCACTCACTCACACACACTCACATGTGTATACACTCTTGTGCACACAAAGACACTTATTCACACACATGCACACACACACACACACACACACGTGTGCAGGCTCACACTCACTCACTCACTCACTCACTCACACACACTCAAACACATGCACACGTGCACACACACACACACTCACATGTATACACTCTCGTACACACAAAGACACTTATTCACACACATGCACACTAACATGGACACACACACACACGTGTGCACGCTCACACTCACTCACTCACTCACTCACTCACTCACTCACTCACTCACTCACTCACTCACTCACTCACTCACTCACTCACACACACTCAAACACACGCACACGTGCGCGCACACACACACACTCACACTCACTCACTCACTCACTCACTCACTCACTCACTCACTCACTCACACTCAAACACACGCACACGTGCGCACACACACTCAAACACACGCACACGTGCTCACACACACACACACACTCGCATGTATACACTCTCGTACACACAAAGACATTTATTCACACACATGCGCACTAACATGGACACACACACACACACACACACAACATTACAGTATAGTTAATTGTTAGTTTAGGTAACTTTAATAATCCAAATAATGTATTAGTAGGACATAAGAACAGTTAATTATTAAACATACATTAATATGAAATATAATAAAGTGTAATAAAAATGTTCATAGCGGTCATTGGAGCATTGCATTGGACTGGGACAATCCATAAAGGCAGATTACAGTTTTTGCCCGTTGCTTGAACACATTTTGCAAAACTTCATTTTACAAAACTCTACACACAATTAAACATGACACAACACTGGGAAATATACCGTTCACATCTGTGTCAAACTGAAACTCTGCTATCAAAACCTAACATTCCTTTGTCAAAATGTAACTCTGACTTCAAAATGATACACACTTGCATCTTATGAAAAGTCAATCCTCAAATAAAGATTTGAACGATTATGAATCAGCAAATTGATTCATGATTCGGATCGCTAATGTCACGTGATATCAGCAGTTTGAGCCGAATCATGAATCAATTCGCTGATTCATAACCGTTTGAATCTTTATTTGAGGATTGAACACACACCCGGAAGAGAAGACAATGCTGAATAAAGTCGTAGTTTTTGTTATTTTTGGACCCAAATGTATTTTGGATGCTTCAAGAGACTCTAATTAACCCACTGATGTCTCATATGGACTACTGTGATGATGTTTTTATTCCCTTTCTGGACATGGACAGTATAGTGTGCATACACTTGCATACGCTCTCGGACTAAATATAAAATATCTTAAACTGTGTGTGAAGATGAACGGAGGTCTTACGGGTGTGGAGCGACATTAGGGGGAGGAGTTAATGATGTAAATTTAATTTTTGGCTGAACTAACCCTTTAAAGGCATTGGTGAGCGTACAGATAACATTGATTCAGACGACTCACGTTCAGACCATGCACATCAGGTTTAGAGGCCTTGGCACTGGGGTTTTGAAAACACACTCGGGTAGCAAACATCAAGCACAGAGGCAGTGTGTGTTCGACATCGAGTGCACAGGGACTCCAGAACAAACCCAAATCCTCGACTTCCTCTCAGAGGAGTTTGTAGGCGGAAACTGTTCGATACGTCCTCACAAAGCACAGTCTCCCTCGCTTCAATCCTGCAGCTCCTGGGAGCCGCAATACAAATAGGGGACAAGCCTCCATCCCTGTGAAGTGTCAGGAACAAAGCGCAGCTCAGCCCCTATAAGGCAAACAGCGATTGATTGAGTCCACACAAGACCTGCATTAGGAATGAGATTTCTGAATAAAGCCGTGAAGACAGGAAGCTCTGAGAGTGAATGAGACCATTTACAGGCGGAAAAAAAGAGGAAACACAAGAATTAGCTAAACGAGGCAAGAGGGTTTAATTAAGAAAAACAGATCTAAGCTTATTATTCTTCTTCCAAGTCCCCTGAGAGCAACATTTTAACAGTAACTCACAATAGCAACGTTAGCATTTCAGTTCATGTTAGCAACAGGCTAAAACATGTAAGAAAGATACTAGCAACTAGGGATGGCTCGATACCACAATTTTGGCTTCGGTACGGTACCACAATCTAATACCGAAGTACCGATATTAAATCGATACCACAAGGTCTGATATTAGCGCGGGTATATTGCACGCGAATGAGAACAATTATGCAAGTTTTGAGTTTATAAAGTGGGAAATTATCACAAATGTTTATTAGTAAATTAATCAGCAAAGCTTATCACATCAAATCAGTCATTTGAAAGCTTTCTTGTGAGAAATAATTTCAGAAAAAATCTCTCAAAACTAGCAAATTGCTTCTGGTTTCAAAAGACATCGCACTACACTAAAGCAATCTGCATAATCCGATTCAACATTTCAGGCTCGTCTCGGGGATGGAGAACGGAAATCATTTGAACAAGCAAGAGATTTTATAGCATTTCGTAATAACAGTTACAGGAGATATGAGCTCATACCACACACACACACACACACGCCTGTCACTTAGTCACGCTCGCACATTACACATTAAGTTTCCTTAAACAGTCAAATACACAGATAGATATTTGAAGAATTATGTACAAATGTCCGTCTTTAGTGAGTATTCACATAAACACAGGCGGTTGTGTCTAACGTGAATGTAAATAGTGCAATAGTACGCGTGCAAATATAATGAGATCTAAATGTCATTGGTTGAAACGAACGCTGGAGATTGTGATATTCGATCTTATGTTAGGCTGTGTGTGTGCGTTGATCAGTGTTAAAAGAAAATAAATGTCTAAATGAGATGGTTTGAATGATTCACTGACCTGTCGATCTCTTCAGAAGTCTTAAAGTCAGGATAGTGACAGATGCTTCTTGGTTAGGTTTGATGGCTCTTCATCAGTTTTATAAGCAAAGTCATTACAAATGTCACTTCTACTCCTCTCTTTATTAATTCGTTTTGGGCATCTTGAGTGAGATTCGACTGCTTTATCCATTTTGTTCGTCTATGTTGTTGTCACATTTGCCGGTTGTTTCGGGTCAGTTTGGGTAGCGCGCTGCCATCTAGCGGTGAACTTCGGAAAAGCAGCATATACCGAAATGTGCCAAATCATGATATCGTACCGTTTTAAATAAAATATATACCGGTATTTTTCCAGTACCGGTATACCGCGCATCCCTACTAGCAACATGCTAGAAACATGTTATCATTATGTTCAAACATGTAAACATGCATTCGCACGCTAGAAACGTTAGAAAGATGTTGACAATATGTTAAAACATGCTGGCAATGTTATTTTACAAGTTAGCAAAAGGCAAAAAACACGTTACACTGTAAAAAAGGCACATTTTGAACTTTTGCAGTACAATCGACTTGGATGTTTAAGTTATTTCAACATAAATTATGTTAAACTGACTTTAAAAAAATGAGTTACATCTTGTATAACTAATAAAAAAAGTTTTAACATTTCTTAACTTATTTTGATGAGTTAAAACAATTATAAAAACATATGTTGTCATAACTTATTGATCATATCATTAAGATTAGCATGTTAGAAAGTTAGCAGGCTAAAACATGTTAGAAAGATGCTAGCTGTGTTAAAACATGTTAATGTCAAGCTAAATGCTAGAAACATGTCAAAACATGTTAGCGACATGTTAGCAATGTGTGACATTTTAGCAACATGCAAAATCATGCTAGCAATGTGTTAAAACATGTTATTAGTGACAAGCTAAAATGTTAAAACATGCTAGACACGTTATAATTATGTTAAAACATGTAAACAATGTAAACATGCATACACATGCTAGAAACGCTAGAAAGATGTTCACAATATGTTTAAACATGCTGGCAATGTGATTTTACAAGTTAGCAAAAAGCAAAAACATGTTAGAAAGATGCTAGCAATGTGTTAATCATGTTAAATGTTATGCTGCATGCTAGAAACATGCCTTCATTGTGTTAAACATGTGAACTATGTGTTAAACAGACAGAAAGATGTTAACGATATGTTAAAACATGCAACAAACTAAACCAAATTATTAAACATGCTAGTGATATGCTAAAAATGCTAGAGACATGTTAAAACATGCTTGTAGCGGCAGCCTATAGCCGCTGAGAGGCTAAGCAGCAGGAGACTTTTGTGACGCGTTTCCATGCATTTTAACATATAAAACAGGAACGTTTTATTGCCATGATGAAAGGGTACAAGCCAATACAAAACGGTCAACAAAAGGTGAGCATTCCTCACTCCTCACCCCCCCTCTACACGATCCATCTGCCATAAGGCCATCCTTAAAAATATTCTTGTTTGCCGTAACCCGACCGACCCTGTCAATTTAGGGCCGACTCAATTTTTTATTTTTTTTCCCTTTTAGTCCGAACGACTTGCCGGTTGTAAATTGGCTTTAAGACCGACCAATTTCTTTTTTTACTCTTCAAACAACTAATACAACATTAATTTAATAATATGAATTATATTTTAGTAAGTATTATAAATGTATAAATTGCCTGGGCCATAAAAACGAAGGCTACGTTCTTTCTTTTATAGAAAAACCCGTTACGTCATCTATGTTTACACTATGGTTAACGGATGTCACACTATGGCCTGCACGTGCGTTCGTTTCGGCTCGGCTCGGCTCATTCTCTCATTCACTGTAACGTTAGACTGTTAAAGCCCTGTCGGAGATTTCGCCGCATTGTGTGACAGGAGTCAGGACCATGGACACGTTACACACACCAGGCAAGTGCACTGCAGAGGGGAGGGCTTTGAGCCCCTGACCTTTTTGAAAATTAATCAAAAGTGCCCCTCTCAACATTTATCATTACTATATTGTGGCGAATAAAACAGAATTTGAATTATAATTAATATAACAACGTGTACAAAACAGTAACAAATGGCGGAAAAGCCGTTTATCATGTCTCTGTCAGTCTGAAATATCGTTGTCATAACGCGTTGCTATGGGTAGCGTGTGTTCTGCTCAACCCCAGCGCGTGGTGGGAGCGGCGGCACTGGTTGTAACTTGAAAAATAATGCTTTATGTATGGTTCTGTCGATGGATACACGTGCACTACAACAGCGATAATAAAAGAAAACATGGGCAAAACGGTCTATCTTTGTAAACTGTGTTCAATGCATGCGAGTGCTGCCGTATGACCAGTCATTTTCGCCATCATCACTCAGTATATTCGCCAGAAGACGCGAATGAGAACTCAGCAGTTTGAGAAGACCTGTCTCTGTGCGCAGCGCGCGCACGTCTCACAGCGCGCAAATATTGAGTTCTTTCAAGTCTTGCGTTTGAACGGATAAACTCACACAAAAAGTATGTCAACATGTCGATCTTGATGAGTATCCATCAGACAGTCTGTATATGCCTTAAGAGAACTTTATACAGTTGAGAAAGACGATGCATATCTCTGTATTAGGTCTTAAAGGGGCAGTAGCCTTTACTGCTGTCTGTCAAACAAAAGATAAGGATATCACTCACTGCTCTTGATTGAATAGCTGGTTATAGCTACTTAATTAATTGAATTCATAAAAACAACTTTTTGCTTTTTAATATTCAAATGCACTAGTCTATATCACCAGATGCGTTGGTCTGGCAAGAAGTGCAAGCCACTTCAGAGACACAGATAGCTGCGTGTTCTGAGTTAACACAATCGAGCGTAAAAATAAGAAACATATCACGGGAAAATACTAAAACGAGAAGACAGCGGGAAAAGAGCTAAAATACGTGAGAAACCCGGAAAAAAAGGGAGGGTTGACAGCTTTGAGTCAATGACAGCTAGCTGGTGGTTGGACCCTTTTCTTAAAGAATGCACCTGAAATTTATGCAATAAACATGTTTTTGACAAATATTTCAATTTGTTTGTGGTCTATAAAGCCTGCAATTAGCCTACACGCTTGAAGGCACGGCTTGAAGACCCAGTCAGTGATGTCACGATATGCCAATTTGTTTAAATTCATACCTACGTAATCACCATCACCAAAAATGTACTTTTTTTTTGTATTAAAATTTGAAGAAAAAAAATATAGACCTACCTACCGACCCTTTTTTACATTTTTTTTACTGTTACTGCAAACCAAAATATTTTTAAGGATGGCCTAACAGGAAACACTCAGGTAAATACCCACCTACACACGTGACCAACTATCAGGAAACACCTATTCCACATTACAAAATAAAAGACAAACCTTTTGCACTTACATTCCAGCCCCTGATTATTACACAACTGAAATCTGTAATAATCACCAACACGATTACAATACAAACAATAAAAAACATGGACATTACATAAATCATTGTTGCATTTTTTTTTTTTTACACAACACTTCAAGAAATGTGAAAATATGTGTGTGTATGGGTGTGTGTGTGCGCATGTATGTGTATGTGTGTCCAAAATACTCAAATGTTCATTTTAGTTCATCCTTGTAGCTGAGTAAGAGTAAATGTTCAAGTCTAGTCTAGTCCAAGTCAGTAAAGTCAATCGTCAATAATGCAATCAAGTCCAAGTCATAGTCAAGTCAAAAGGGTCAGTTGAGAGCTCTCAAATGTCACAGTCATAGTTAGTCTTTAGATTTCTCAGCTTCGAGAAGACGACATATTTTTGTAATTGGTCTGGTCAAGCAGGTACTCATAGTTTTGATTTTCACTTGCCGAGTGAATCCTTTCTTGTCCTGTATTGTGTGAATAATCTTGCCCATGATCCAGGAACTTCTGGGAGCATTTTCATCCACTACCAGTACGATATCTCCCAGCTGAAGATTACGGGTCTTTACCATCCACTTTTGGCGTTCCTGTAGAAGGGGTAGATATTCACCAATCCATCTTTTCCAAAATAAGTTGGCCAGGTATTGAATTTGGCGCCATCGTCGACGCGCAAACAAATCTTCCTTCTCAAACAATCCAGGTGGTAAAGTAAGCTTTGTTTTTAGAAGGAGAAGATGATTCGGTGTCAAGGCTTCCAAATCATTAGGATCCATTGATGATCGGGTTATGGGTCGGTTATTAAGTATGGATTCTACTTCGCACAAAAGGGTATGAAGACCTTCTTCATCCAAACTTTGCCCTCGAAGAACAGAATTCAATATTTTCTTAATTGATCTGATGAGCCTTTCCCAGATCCCTCCATG
Source organism: Pseudorasbora parva (assembly GCF_024679245.1). NCBI lineage: Eukaryota > Metazoa > Chordata > Actinopteri > Cypriniformes > Gobionidae > Pseudorasbora > Pseudorasbora parva. The sequence continues at coordinate 2,218,691 of NC_090174.1, forward strand.
ATGTGAGCCGGTAGGAGGATTGAATGTCCATTTTATATTCTTTTGAAGAAGAATACTATTGATCTGACTGTGATTCCAATTTTGGATCGCCTCTTGTAACTCACGCTCAGCCCCGACAAAGTTCGTTCCATTATCTGAACGCATCTCAATCACTTGCCCTCGTCGAGCAATAAAACGTCTCAGAGCATGAATGAATGAATCTGTATCCAGTGAAGCAATCATTTCAATATGAACAGCTCTAATGGTCAAGCAGGTGAAGATGACTCCATAGCGCTTTAAGATAGTTCTTCCTCGTTTTACCTCAAAGGGACCGAAACAATCCACTCCGACATAAGTAAAGGGTGGTTTGTCCGGTGAAACTCGATCTAGAGGTAGATCAGCCATCTGTTGCTGACCTGCAATTCCATTGAACCTTCTGCACACTACACATTTTGATAAAACTTTTCTTATGGCTACACTCGCTCCAGGGATCCAATATCGCTGTCTAAGGGTAGCCAACATGTAGTTCCGTCCACCATGCCCCACTTCTTCATGAATCTGACGCAGAATCAAGTCAGAGATGTGCAAGTCTTTGGCCAATATGATTGGGTGCTTAGCGTCTTCAGAAATCAATGCTTTATCCAAACGTCCTCCAACCCTGATGATATCAGACTGAAGTATTGGATTAAGACTATAAAGAGGACTATTTCGCTTGACTACTCCATCCCTTTGTAGACTGATCAGTTCTTCAGGAAATCTCTTCCTTTGAGAAAATCGGATGATTTCCGTTTCAGCCTTTTCTAGCTCTCCCAAAGAAAGCAAGTCCCCACACACAGTAGATTTGAACTTCCGCATTTCTTTAATAATAGTTGTCCCCTGTACATATGGATCTGCCCCAGAGAGAACAAGAGCAGCCTGCAGTCGTTTCCTTTCCTTGCTGAGATCCATCAAGATTTTTCTCAGACGAAGGATCCATGATACAGCTTTCTTCAGTCGAATCCAAGAAGAAAAGTAATTAAGGAGGCATGATACAGAGTCAAATTCGTCTTTGACTTCTACCATGTTTACCAAAGCAGTCCTTTTTATCTCAGGATCATGAGATGGTATTACATCCCTATCGGTAGGATCCATTGGCCACTCTTCCTTGGGTCGAACAAGAAATGGGGGACCAGAAATCCACCTCTCATCCTTCAAGAAAGAATCCACTTTCAGTCCTCTAGACACCACATCTGCTGGATTGTTTGATGAATTAACATATCTCCACTGTGATACATCAGAAACCTTCAGAATTTCGGATACTCTATTAGCCACAAAGCACTTGAACCTGGAGGTCTTGTTTCGAAGATATTTGAGTACTGAAGTACTATCCGTCCAAAAAACGGAATCTTGAAAGGGCATCTTGAGTTCTTTTGTCCATATCTGGTCGATACGACTAGCAAGCGTGGCAGCGGTAAGTTCCAGGCGAGGAATTGTAATGGGTCTTAATGGTGTAACTCTTGCCTTACTTACTAGAAGAGTAGAATATGCCAGTTGCTGGTTATTACGAAGCAACAGATAGGACACTACACCATATCCTTGCTCGCTAGCATCTGAAAAATGATGCATTTCAGCAGATGTAACTTCTCCAAATCCATCAGGCTTCAAACATCTTTTAACCAAAAAACTCTCCAAGCGATGCAGATCATCCAGCCAATTCATCCAACGTTGAACATACACTGGAGGAATAACATTATCCCATCCTATTCCCTCTCTGCATAGATCTTGCAGTATCCTCTTGGCAGATAAAATCACAGGGGATAAGAACCCCAGCGGATCATAGATGGAGCTGACCACTGAGAGAATTCCTCTCCTGGTAAGAGGTCTATCTTTAACCACCACTTTGAAATTAAAGGCATCCGATTCAGCACACCATTGCACTCCTAATGCCCTTTCAAGTGGCAAAGTGTCACGATCCAAGTCCAGGTCCTTTACCTTCTTCTCTCTGTCCTTTTCGGGTATAGCACCCAGTACGGTCCGGCTGTTACTCATCCATTTTGTTAGATGGAAACCTCCTTTGGCACACATACTAGTAAGATCCTTGTACAATTGCACAGCATCTGATTCAGAAGGTATGGATACAAGGCAATCATCCACGTAGAAGTTATTCAAAACAACATCCAATGTCCTTGAGTCAAATAGATCCCTTTGATCCGTAGCACATTTCCTCAATGCAAAACTTGAGCAACTCGGTGATGATGTAGCTCCAAATAAATGAACCACCATTCTATATTCCTCCAGTCTACCATCTATGTTACCTTCTGGCCACCACAGGAATCTCAAAAGATCGCAGTCTTCTGGGCAAACTCGTATTTGATGGAACATGGATTCAATGTCGGCCATCAAAGCAACAGATTCCAGTCTAAATCGTACGAGCACACTCACCAATGAACTGGTTAAATCGGGACCTTGCAGAAGCTTATTATTCAGTGATGTACCCTGATAAGAAGCTCCACAATCGAACACAACCCTGATCTTGTGTTTTTTAGCATGGTATACACCATGATGAGGTATATACCACAAACGCCCATCACGTCTCTCCAGTTCGGCCACAGGTACCCTTTCTGCATAACCCTTATGGATGACGTCCTCCATAAAGGTGGTGTAATCTGCATGAAAGGAAGAATTCACCTTAAACCTTTTTTGAAGTGTTAAAGCTCGTTGTTCTACGATTCTCCTGTTCATTGGCATGACTACTTCAGTATTTCTGAATGGTAGACCGATGTAATAGTGACCATTGTTCAGCCTTGCTGAATGGGACACAAAATCCATAAACTGCTGATCCTCCTTCGACATTCCTGTCAATTCTTCATGAGCAGTCTCGGGAAAATCAAACTTAAACTGCTGCTTCCACAACTCTTCCAACTTCATTACTGCAATCCTATTTACAGTCACAGGAAGATGGGCAGCAGCATCATCATCTTTATTTAAGCCAGCGCCTTTCAGTGGTCCATTAACGGTCCATCCAAACATAGTTCTTATAGCAAATGGGCTATTGCCCTGACTATGTACAATCTCCCAAGGCTCCAATGCTACTGGAACATTAGCTCCAATCAAAAGCTCAACGCCTGAATTAATTGTGGGTAAGCAGATATGACTCAAATGAGGCCAACATTCGAGATCTTTTTGTGAGGCAATGTTTGCTGTAGTCACAGGCATGGTCTTTTGTGTGTAAACTTCAGGCAACGCACAATAATAATTTTGATTCAACCCAGAAACCTCCAAGTCTTTCAGAACATAGCTAGCAACTGCTTTATCCTGACTCATCGTTCTGAGAAGAATATTAACTCGCTTCCCAGGGAGGTTGAGCTTGTTCATCAAACTTTCAGTACAGAAAGAGGCGGAACTTCCCGAATCAAGAAAAGCATACGTCCTCACCACACAGTTTCCATTCTTTGATTTTACACATACTGGAACGATAGATAAGGCACAGATGTCTTTACCAGCCCCAGTAAGGCCACTGGTTTGAAGAGAGACCATAGCACTGTCTACTGCTGGCTTGAATTCGACTTTCTTCCTGTTTGAAGTGTTTTCTTTCTCATAAGAATAGATGTGAAGAAGACTAGGGTGTTTAAGACCACATATACTACAGATACTTCTCCTATTACAGTCTCTGCTGATGTGTCCTGTATGCAAGCAACCAAAGCAAATTCCTCTTGTCATCAGGAAGTTCATCTTTTCTCTGTGACCTCTTTTAGTAAGTTTATTACAAACATCCAGTGGGTGCTCACCACCACAGAAGAAACAGTTTATGTTAGTTGTTATCTTACTGTGTTCTTTCATTTTAGGCATAGCAGTGATAGCAGTAGCAAAAGTGCTTCTGGATTTTGGCTGAATTATTCTGGTATTCACCTTTCTACCTCCAACGGGTAATGCATCCTGAATATTACCGAACACAGGATCAGAGAGAATTTTTACCTGTCTTTCAATGAAATCCACAATGTCAGGAAAGGTGGTCTGATTATGGCGTCGTTCCTTTAACTCATATGCCACGACTCTCCATTTGTCTTTAAGTTTATAAGGAAGTTTTGAGAGGATAACTTGCATATTGGTGGTGAGATTCAGCTCATTCATATAGTGAATATCTTGCATAGCATTGCAGCAACTTCTTAGGAAAAGACCATACTCTTGTAAAGCCTTAGCATCTTCAGATTTTATAGCTTTCCATGAAAGAGCTCTTTCCAAATATGAAGCAGCTATTTTTACTTCATTGCCAAAGTTCTCCTTCAACAAAGCCTTGGCCCTTAGGTAACCTTGAGAAGGATTCATGTGCTGGCAACTTCTAACAAGTTCTTTAGGCTGTCCACGTGTATATTGTTCCAAGAAGTGCAAACAATCCCCAGGGCTGTCTGCTTTCTTTTCCACCACCTCCTCAAATGAGCGCATAAATTCACGAAAGCGCAATGGATCTCCATCAAAGTACGGAATTTCTCTAGGTGGTAGTGAAGACAAGTTATGCTGTTTCACCAATAAAGTAGCTATTTCATTTTGCTTACCAATGAGCTGAAGCATGCTTGGGTGACTCACATCGTTATGAAAACTTGATCCATGAGCATATCCAATATTCTGCTCATCAAATGATGACATGTTAGGCAATGCAGATTGTGAAGATTTCATTTTTGATCTGGTGGATAGTTGTTGTTGTTGTAATGACTGAGATTGAGAATTATGTGAAATCCTCTGTGTTTTATCAACATGTGTAATACGAGATGCAGACAAGGACTCCGATGCAACTGGCACGCCAGTCGAAGGAACAAATGGCTCCACGTTTGGCTGAAGAGGCTTAGACACAATTGGATTCGCAGATGTATGAGATTCATAATGCACATCTTGATACACCTTTACCCTGGCCATTGACTCTGCTAATTTCGTTTCCAAGTCCAGTTTTTCCTTCCTCCGCCTCAACTGTTCCTCTTGCTCCTCTAATTCGTGTTTCATTTGCAGCATTTGTTGAGAAGCCAATAAGGCAGCCACATCTGCCTCAGCCTTAAGTCGAATGGAAGAAATGGAAGATCGATTGGATCTAGATACATGAGATGTCACTCTAGTAGACCTTTTACTGCTTATATTTGAAACACTGTCCATTGGTTGAATTTCATCCTCAGGATCCATTCCAGCATGTAGATGTGCACTAGAGAGCTGATCATCATGTGTTGTGGATACAACTTCATTAGGGGGTAAAATATCAGATGGATGAATCCCATGATTTATTGCATCCACTTCCATAATCCTGGATTCATCAATATCAGGAAGAGCAGTGCAGGGATTTTGCTTCCCAATTTCAGTCGTCCATAGTTTAACATCTTCAACAAAGCCATTATAGTGTTTAAAAATGGAGTCAAACCAGCCATTTTGTTTGATTTGTTCCTCTGGAGGTAATAGAGGCAGTACACTTTTATGTAGCACAGATGCATCGGCCATCAGCAATTGTATCATTTTTAGCATTGAGCAAACTTGAGTCAGGTTGTCATCACATTTCATCAGCTCTTTCATTGACACAATCATGTTCTTCACTTTATTCACTTTACTCTTGCGATCCTTTTGCAAAGCTTCAATTTTGATCACCAGGGCTTTTGCCGTGGGCTTAAGCTCTCGTTTGCCGCTATCAGCGGTGTGCTCCATATCCTCAGAGTTCATCCTCCAACACACCAAACAAATGACTCAATTCCAATCGGCGCCGAATTCAGCGCACACAGAGCCAAACATGAATGAATGAATGAGCGTCATGAGACAGCACGTGAGAGCCATTCAACGCAACAACAGTAACAGAGTCTTCAACCACAGCGACACTGACACAATCCATTTAAATCGCGGACATACCTCTTCTGCCGTTTTCATGTGCGTCGCGTCCCTTGATCCACTTCACGGTGTGCATCCGCACCGGCATACTGTGTCTGGGCAAATACCGCTGTTTCCAACTCATGTTCCATGTCCCAAAATAGCGTGCATTCTTTTGTTGACTACTGTAGCGGCAGCCTATAGCCGCTGAGAGGCTAAGCAGCAGGAGACTTTTGTGACGCGTTTCCATGCATTTTAACATATAAAACAGGAACGTTTTATTGCCATGATGAAAGGGTACAAGCCAATACAAAACGGTCAACAAAAGGTGAGCATTCCTCACTCCTCACCCCCCCTCTACACGATCCATCTGCCATAACAGGAAACACTCAGGTAAATACCCACCTACACACGTGACCAACTATCAGGAAACACCTATTCCACATTACAAAATAAAAGACAAACCTTTTGCACTTACAATGCTAGTGACAACAACAACTAGCTAACATGTTCGAAATATTCTAAAACATGCTAGATACATGCTGTTATTAGGTTAAAACATGTAAAGAATGTAAACATGCAGACACATGCTAGAGACAGGTTAGCAGCATGTTAGCAAGCTAAATGCTATAAACATGTTAAAACATGCTAGAAATATATAATTGTGGTAATACATTTAAACAAGACATTAAACATGCAGAAACATGTTAGCGACAATTAGTAATGTGTGACATTCTAGGAACATGCAAAACCATGCTAGCAATGTGTTAAAACATATTAGTGACAAGCTAAAATGTTAAAACATGCTAGAAACATTTAATAATTGTGTTAATACTTGTAAGCAATGCATTAAACATGCAGAAACATGCTATAAACATGTTAGCAATGTGTTAAAACATTCTAGCAACATGCAAAACCATGCTAGCAATGTGTTAAAATGTGTGTTTGTGACAAGCTAAAATGCTAAAACATGCTAGGAATATTATATAATTGTGTTATTACATATAAGCAATGTATTAAACATGAGGAAACATGCTAGAAACATGGAGTTAATATGTGCAGATTGACTTTAGTAAGTAAAACGTTCAAACTTCAAACGGTTTCAAAAAGTTATTTGATAGTTTTTCCAGAGACGGCTTTGTCAAGGCAGCATCAAACCTAACTCAACTAATTTTATAATCGCTTTTGTTGACATAGTATTATGTTCCCTGGATGTGTAAAAACTGCACATATGATAATTAGCCACATTTGTTCATAAGTGGATTGGTTTAATCTCCAAACATCCACATTGACAAAACGCGGGTCCTTCAGGCATTGGAGAGAAAACCGAGAGATTTGTAAACAGCGCGTGTCTTTCTCCGAGCGAGACGACTAAAGCACAGGAGCAGATAATGGTATGAGTGTTTAATATGAAATATCTTGTCGTACAGCATGTCAGCAGGGGGATATTCATCTGTGAGACCCTCTTCTGAAGACGACTGGCGTTCATTGATTTTCTAGTGCAAAGAACTCGCTGTAATAATTGCGTGATGTAGAAATCCAGTGCATTTACCCACTTAAGTTATTAAGCTGGCACGCTTTATTCCAAGCAATACAGAGACAGGCACCCTGGGTGGTATTCTGCATTCACAGCCCTTACTTCCATAATATGAAACACACAACACAATCATTTCCCAAAAAATCCTTATAGGCTATAACTTGATGCTGTCTAATGGAAATTGATTGGATGCTGCAATCTGGGCGTTCCTTGGCAGAATGAATCAGAGCAGAATGGCTGTTTGACTGATTAACCAGGTACTCACATAACCTATTTGAAACTTCAGTCAGGTTTTTTTTGTTGATTTGTTGCACAAATAGAAGCTTCACTAAATGGGGACCTGTTATGTTTTGTTATGTTTTTTTTAAAAACATAAATGTATGTTGGCAGTGTGTGTACACGACCACCCTATAATGGTGAAATTTACTCCTTTTTAATCCCCATAAATTATAAGCAGTGTCTCAAAACAAGTATTTTGCAGCCTTGTGACGTCATATATTCTTAGGCCCCGCCCATGACTGCAGACAGACTCCGCCCTATTAATATAGACTCCGCCCTCAGTGAGCTGTACATAGTCTGCCATATTTATCTTCTCGCCATTAAAGCTGCCAGTTACCCAGTCAAGAGCAGTGAGTGATTTTCTGTTTGTCTTTGTTGTTTGATTCATATTAACAGCAGATATAACAGGAGATACTGTATATTACAATGATACACACGTGTGATTTCTTTACGTTCACAGATATAACCCACTGTGTTTATGTGAACTGTGTGTGTTTTTGACATAACCTTGTGTGTATTTGAGAGTTTAATCGGAATAAGATGTGAAAGAGAACTGAGTTTAATACTCACGGAATGGGTTGTCTGCCACACAGCTTTCTGTGTGCGTGCTTCAGATGTGTGTGTGTGTGTGTGTGCACCAAGAAAACCATATATCAGACGTTTAGACTGATATGGCTTTAAAACACATGCAGATCATAAACTCTCATGATGATGAAGAACTGCAATGTCACATGAGCACGATAGAGTTGATCATCAAAACCAAACAGATGATGTTTTAGTTTTTGGCAGAGTATCTGAGGCATGAGCTGTACAGGCTCCGCCCTCTTCTGGATAGGGGGAGGAGCAGCAGCTCATTTGCATTTAAAGATACATGCACAAAACTAAATATTTTTCCTTCCACTCCAAAATGGCCGTTTACAACATGCTATAATACATGGTAATACATATTTTAAGCTGAAAACATTTTGGAGACACCTGAGACTTATTTTACATAAAAGTCTCCTTAAAAATTAACCAAAACTATTTTGCTTAAAGTGATCACATTCAGCTCACATACATATAGTGCACTCAAATATATAGCAAGTGTCGACTGCCTGCTTTTTAATGTAGTCACAAAATGTAACTATATTATCAGCCTGTGCTTTGTATAAAGTTGAATATATATATATATATATATATATATATATATATATATATATATATATATATATATATATATATATATATATATATATATATATAATATAAGCATGTCCAATTTTATCAACATGCACACAGTATAATTGTGTAGTGCGATATATACTATAGAGAGCGGCTTGATTGCTTGTATTTTCACAAAATTATATTACTGTTTAGCTGTATACTGCTAAATGTGACTATAAGGCATTATATTAACTTTCTGTAATGCTGCTTTGAAACAATGTGTAACGTGAAAAGCGCTATATGCATGAATTGTCATAATGTAAGTAGATTTGAACCCTTTCTTTTTTGGTCCTCTTTTGCATTCATGTGGCCTTGGGGTCCTTGTAGTTCACACTACGTTATGCCAAATTCATATTTTTGTCAAGATTATGCAATTATGACAAGAAACATGTCAGACTACACGCTGCTTCCTAATTAATGATCGCTTGCCGTCTTTAATGATGTCAGAAAAGGCGGAACTAGTGCTTCTCAATACTCGTTTCCTTGCTCCTCAAGCCCGAGACCCGGAAACTGATCGAACTCGGCCATCTTGAAGGACATCTCAATTGTCTAATTGCATTGCAAGGATGCGAGGAATGAGCAGCGTGGTCCACTTTTCCGGTCATGATTATAAGGTAAAGCAGCTCTGTTTATCATATTATATACATTTAAGTGTGTTTAAAATTATGTTATGACGTTACTCTGTGCGTTCGCTCGGCGGATGTTGTGACTCTTGTTCACACTGCTGAAAGAGTAAAGCATTTCTGCCAAATAAAACTGGAAACCAAGGGTAACGCAGATGGCGCAATTTACAGGCGACTCCCTTCAGACACTATGCTGACACGTCCCGGTCCTTGGTTAAATTAGCTATTTTCTCTTCACAATTTACAAATAGTTGGAAACATTTGGGATATTGTAAGTACTTAACTGAACAAAATATATAACACTGGCCTAGTGGGTTTAGGATATTTTACGGCAAAAATATTACATAGTGCACATTTAAATATTATATTATTTTTATATAATTTAATCTTTTGATTTTGAAAAGTGAACAGCTTGAAAATAGGACATAAAATATGCACAGTATGTTGTAAGACATGGAGTGGATCAGAAAATATTTTGACCCCTTAAAATTTTGGTTTGTAGAAAGCATTTTTTAATAGTGAATATTGTTTTCTTAATTTTTGATCAATGTTTTATCGACTAATTGCCTAGATTTAATAAATAATTTCCAAATATAGCAGTAAATATAATCATGGCGCTAATCATAGACCAGAGTGCATCTAATAAATGAACCGAAACTCAAGAATATGTCTGTAGAAAGCTTAAAATGTCTACTTTTAAACAAAACAATTAAAAACAAAAAGAAATAGTAGCTACAGTGAGGAAAATAAGTATTTTGAACACCCTGCTATTTTGCAAGTTCTCCCACTTGGAAATCATGGAGGGGTCTGAAATGGTCATCGTAGGTGCATGTCCACTGTGAGAGACATCATCTAAAAAAAAAAAAAAAAAAAAACATCCAGCAATCACACTATATGATTTTTAAACTATGTATTTGTATGATACAGCTGCAAATAAGTATTTGAACACCTGTCTATTGAGTGTCTAATTCTGACACTCAAAGACCTGTTAGTCTGCTTTTAAAATGTCCACATCCACTTATTTACTATCCTAAATCAGATGCACCTGTTTGAGGTTGTTAGCGGCATAAAGACACCTGTCCACCCCATACAATCAGTAAGAATCCAACTACTAACATGACTAAGACCAAAGAGCTGTCCAAAGACACTACAGACAAAATTGTACACCTCCACAAGGCTGGAAAGGGCTACGGGGAAATTGCAAAGCAGCTTGGTGAAAAAAGGTCCACTGTTGGAGCAATCATTAGAAAATGGAAGAAGCTAAACATGACTGTCAATCTCCCTCGGACTGGGGCGCCATGCAAGATCTCACCTCGTGGGGTCTCAATGATCCTAAGAAAGGTCAGAAATCAGCCCAGAACTACACGGAGGAGCTGGTTAATGACCTGAAAAGAGCTGGGACCACCGTTTCCAAAGTTACTGTTGGTAAAACACTAAGACGTCATGGTTTGAAATCATACATGGCACGGAAGGTTCCCCTGCTGAAACCAGCACATGTCCAGGCCTGTCTTAAGTTTGCCAATGACCATTTGGATGATCCAGAGGAGTCATGCGAGAAAGTCATGTGGTCAGATGAGACCAAAATAGAACTTTTTGGTCATAATTCCACTAAACGTGTTTGGAGGAGGAAGAATGATGAGTACCATCCCAAGAACACCATCCCTACTGTGAAGCATGGGGGTGGCAGCATCATGCTGTGGGGGTGTTTTTCTGCACATGGGACAGGGCGACTGCACTATATTAAGGAGAGGAAGACCGGGGCCATGTATTGCAAGATTTTGGGGAACAACCTCAGTTAGAGCATTGAAGATGGGTCGAGGCTGGGTCTTCCAACATGACAATGACCCGGAGCACAGCCAGGATAACCAAGGAGTGGCTCTGTAAGAAGCATATCAAGGTTCTGGCGTGGCCTAGACAGTCTCCAGACCTAAACCCAATAGAGAATCTTTGGAGGGAGCTCAAACTCCGTGTTTCTCAGCGACAGGCCAGAAACATGACGGATCTAGAGAAGTTCTGTGTGGAGGAGTGGGCCAAAATCCCTCCTGCAGTGTGTGCAAACCTGGTGAAAAACTACAGGAAACGTTTGACCTCTGTAATTGCAAACAGAGGCTACTGTACCAAATATAAACATTGATATTCTTAGGTGTTCAAATACTTATTTGCAGCTGTATCATACAAATAAATAGTTAAAAAATCATACATTGGGATTTCTGTATTTTTTTTTTTTTAGGTTATGTCTCTCACAGTGGACATGCACCTACAATGACAATTTCAGACCCCTCCATGATTTCTAAGCGGGAGAACTTAAAATATGGCAGGGTGTTCAAATACTTATTTTCGCTGAATCTGTTGGCTATGATGTGCATTTCTCTCTTGGTGCGCCCACTACTGCGGAGATGGACAGTCAGCGTTGTCAACTTCATCTTTGTAGCTGGTAATGACAAATACATTGTTTATTAATAAACAATTAAATTGTAGCTGGCCTTGCTATTTTTGGACATATTCATAATTATTATTTTTGCTGTTCTTTATGGCAAGCTTTATGCCTGCGCTTGAGTGCTATATTAAAGTAATTAAATTTGTCTGATGTGTGTATTTAGTTGTCAACTAGTGGCTTAAATTAACAACTACTAGTCCAATAGAACAAAACTTTAGTCAGGCTAATTTCACATATTTACGAACCAAAATATAACAAAGAGAATTTCGGGTTGAGCGAGCAACGGTGAGAGGAATGAGCGAACGTTCATTCACTTTTACTCTCCCACTCTGTATTTCCACTTTTGATACCACTCCGCTCACATGATCTGATGAGGAGTCATGAGCGAGGATACACAGGTATCCCAGAGGGGGTGGAGCTAAAACGTGAGGGAAGGAAACATGGATGCACAAATAAGAAATGAGAAGCACCCATTAACTTTCAGAAACAAGGGCGTAAACAAACAATGGTTACCGTGTTATTAATTCCAGCACTCACTGTGTTCTGCTATTGTTCACCAGCATCTTTTTTCACTTTGTCGTGGTCGTCCCTCGAGGAAACATCCTAAAGGCAGGAGTATTGTTGCATAGCTCCACAAACCTTTCCCCCATCACATAATTCCACCACCTTGCAGCACCAATACCATCGTCTCTCATTCGTGCTGGTTATTTTGAAAGCTGTGTTTAGACTGTATCCTAAAGTATCGCAGACGCTGTGTCGGTTGTCCTGCACTATCACACATTATAATCAGTTCTTGAGTCCCGACACCTATTGTCGTTTACAACTCATTCCGACACCCTATGTCAAACAAATCAGGCTGATAGTGCAGTCTGAACCCAGCATTAGACCTCAGACACCAGATTTCTAATGCAATCCCTTTTTTTTGCATAAACAAATGTGTGTATTCTTATGAGGATAGTTTAATGCAATCCTCTCTCCAATTACGAGTGCAGAGGTCTCCTACTAAACCCACACAACCACATGACCTGACATTGTGAAGGTTGAGCTTGTTTTTTACAAGTGATTGAAGATGGTAGATATGTGTGTCAAACAGCCTCAAGGTACTTCTGGCATATTGCAATGGAAAGCACGTCATCTTTCAGTAAAGCTGTGGTTTTATCTTGCATTTGGTGTATTTTGCTTCTTTCCTACATGTATAGTATGCAGGTCTATTTGCTTAAGCTCTGCATTTACAGTCGCATGAAAATGAAGAAATTAAAAACAAGCATTCAGAACCATATTTGACAGATAGTCAAACTTTGGACAGGTGGTGGCGCTGGAGGGATTGAGTTAGAGAGTTTAAATTCGATACGGTGACAGTTCAGACTGTCCTCTATGAGTGTGCCAAATTTCACAAGTTTTTACCATACAGGCTCCAAGAGCAGCGGAAGAAGAAGAAATGGAAGAATAATAATAATAATAAGCCAAAAGATACCTTAGGCTTGGCTTCTAATCATTTTTTCAAGTTTTAAATCATATACATTAGAGGCATTACATTTTTAAGTTTGGAAGTTATTCAATTTTTTCTTTGGAATAACGTGCACTGATGATGCACAACAAGGACATTTATTAAAAAAGCTAATTAGGTTTAGTTAACTAGGTCTGTCAAGGTGACTGTATTCACAGCACAATAAAGCATGGCATTGTCGATCTTCTGCCTCGGCGAAGTTTTCCGTAATGCACTTGCAATTTTCCCGATTAGATAGGAAGAGGTGCATTACTTAAAGTGAGAGGATGAATAAATTATGACCCTGTTGCCCCGACAGACAATGTGGCTCTTTGTGCGCAATAAACATTAATCATGCCCCAAATTGCATTATTTTGTTAGACATCTAAACAGTTCCCCAGCTCGCAATGTCACAGCATTGCACTCAGTGCAGTATTAATGTGCACAGATTAATTATTATATGTTGTGCTTTTCCGTAAGCCTGCGGTGGGTTTGGCTGCGTGCCTGAGCGCCACAAGAAATATCAATATCAGACACCATTCGTCACGGTCAGTCCTTTAGATGCTGGATCTCTGTTCGTTTGATGCATGTGCTTCTCTTCAGTTAAAAGCAGATTTGCATCAATTCTTGTTGTTCAGAAAATACCAAAAAACAAAAAACACTCTAGAGGCTCATTCGTGCATCACAAAGCTTGTGAATGTAGGGTATTGTACACTTAAATGCATGCTATTCAAGTAAATGTATGATAGTTTTAATTTATATTAAATGAAATTCACTGAATAGCTAAAATGATTGTTTTTTAACCCACTTAAGTAGGACTTAAGTACATCTTTATAAGCAATTTCATAATTACTTAAATTGTTTTTGGTTAAAGTTTACTCTAGTTTATTTTAAAATATGTATTTAAATATAGATTGCATGTTTGTAATAAAGAAGTTGCAATTTAGTACATTTAAAATATGTTAACTTTAAACATAATACTGAATAAAGTTAAACATATAGTCATTTAATGTGTATGTGCTTTAGTATGTTAGCAGACAAGTGCACTTATTTAAAAGATTATTAAAACACAGTGATTTAAAATATATTTTAAAGTAAAATTTACAAAGTGCACTTTTTAAAATTGTACTTAAGTGTCATGAAAGTGTAAAGTACACTTTTACTTAATTATATTCTATTATTTGCAAGTAAAGCTTTTAAAATATACTAAGACAACAAGTGCACATTTAATACAATTAAGCACACTTCTTTTTTCACAAGGGAATAGCCAGTTGATTGGCTGAGAAAAAAGCAAATTAGGCAATACAAATCAATAATGAATTAACAGAGACTTTAAGAGGTGGAGCGTGCACATGCGGAGGCACTTAAACTGCATTTACAGTCATTTAGCCGACACTTATACCCATAGCAAATCACATTATAAGCCAAGGCCAGTGCCAGTGCTATGCTCTTTTTAGATATGACCTTTCATGCTGTTTGTAAATGTAAAAGCTCTGCAAAGTTTCAGATCAAAGTACAGATAAATGGAGTTTTTGTATTATAACTTTTTATACTAATTGATATTTTGAATTAGTTTTTATATTAATATTTTCCTTTTTAATTAAAATTTTGTTGTTTTTGTCATTATTATTAAATATATCTACATAATTATATATTTACATTTTTGTTGGTATTTTAATGTGTCAGTGTATATATATATATATATATATATATATATATATATATATATATATATATATATATATATATATATATATATGGGGTATTTTAGTGTGTCAACTAAAAAGAAATACAATTATTTTATTTTGTTTTATTTTATTATTATTTAAAATTTATCATTTTATAATTTATTTTATTTATGGTATGTTTTATTTAATTATATTACATTTAAATGTTTTAGGTAATTGTTTATTTAAATTAAATTATTAAAATAATTTTAATGTAATTATTATTTAATTTTAATGTTTTTATTAATTTAATCAAGAAACAATTATGTCTGTCAGTGAGCTTTGGAAAACTGTACAGGTAAAAACTTAACAGCGCTTAACTTTTCCTTGTGAGATTTCGGAGGGTAAACTTAACGTGTCCCTCTCTGCGTGTTTAATCTCAGGAAAATCATGCATTGTTTCACTGTGACAGGCAGCCTCAAATGAGTCTGAAGTAATTAGTTAAAGGAGCCCTCATTAGTCGGCTCAGCTGCATATTTGTCATCGCTGCCACTGCAGCTGCCACTTCCAGCAGAACCAGTGTGACTCGAGATCTTCATTCATTAGCCACTGTAAACAGCCGTACAGGAAGTGGGAAGAAATGATTTCATTGACAATTAGATAATTGCATAGACGAGAGAATATTAATCTGCATTCACTTGCCTGGAGCTCTTAATTATGTATGTTCTGTTTAAAGACCTGCGAACGCCTTCAGATGAGTGGGATGTTTGTAACATCCATACATTTACACTGACATTACATTTACACATAATTATCAGATATTAATGCAATCTTTTGCCTGCAGAATGTTAATTATGGAAGTATGCATGGTATAATTCATTACCTTGTCTTGTTTATATATGAAAGGTGTGTGTGGTCAGAGTTTTATTAACAGTAAAAACACAAACATGCCTTGCCAAACTACTAATAATTCACATGCAAGCTACACTTTAAAAAGTTCACAAAAGAAAAAGCTAAATTATTACATTGAAGTTATTTATGAGAACAACTGCTTAATCTTGCAAAAGAGCAACAAAATACAATCGTAATTAGGGCAACTGCATCAAACTTACATAAATGAATGTTAAAAAGTACATTATGCCCTATTTTAAAGTTTTGATGTTGTTTTAGGGCCTGAATGCTTGAATGTTAAATACATTTCCTCATATTCTCCATTTTGTGCCTCCTCTCTCCGCAGTCTGTCAGTAACGCTCTGTTTAGTTCCTGTCTCTATGAAGCCCCTCCTTCTGAAAAGCACACTGTGCTCTGATTGGTCAACTGGAGAGGTGTGTTGTGATTGGTCAAGCAGAGAAATCTCCCGCCCCTTGTCATCAACACACAACCAGAGTCGTAGAAAAAGAGAGTTGCGACACTCTTTGATGGGGATTAAGCAGGATAGACAGTAGTTTCACTATATTTGCAGCAATTTCTGGCTAAAATGAACACAATATGTGTATCAACTTCGACTAGGTTTTACAGTATCACTTTATTCTGGGGAGAGATAAAGAAGAGACAACGTTAATATTTGTCTTGAGTGATCTGGTTATTTAATTTGGGTCACGAGAGTAGGCTACCTCATGATTTTACAGTGCTGTTGAGTGTAGCCAATCACGGGATTGTTCAATCTGTTGAAAATAATAACCAATCATATGTTTAATTTACTGTCAAGAGAATCCTCTCGTTATATCGATCAAAACAAGTTTTATACAGTCTCAAAACGCTGAATGAATTTTAGTGCAAGTTTACGTCTTCTCATCACCTAAATCCTCTCATAAACAAAGCAAACACACAATTTAAATAAAGATTTATGGTTAATTTTAGTCAGATGTTTTTGATTTCATTAGACTTTGTGATGTTAATTAGCCTATATTTAACACTTCGGTACAAATAAGGTAAAAAAAGAAATAGATAGAAAAATAGTGTTATATTAGTGATTTGATCATATATAGCTAAAATTCATTCAAACGAAGAGAAATGGCTAATGAGCCAAAAGTTCCTCTTCCGCCATTACTAGTGGTAATTTCTTTTATCATTTTAATGTTGTTAACGTCCCAAAGTTATTTTATGATTCTCGAAGCATACAACAACAGGTGAATATACATAAATGATGCTAGCATATACAGAATTAACTCAAGAAAGAAGCTTTAATAGAGTTTAAAAACAAAACAAAACAGGGCAACCAATTTAATTCAACTCGATGTTTATATCAGGCGCGAGATATGTTCTTCCTAGGCTACGATGTTCCTGAAATGGGCCGACTTCATAGAAACTTCATCAGAGGTGGACAGTAACTAAGTACATTAACTTGACTTAAGCACATTAACTGTACTTAAGGACACTTTTTGAGTATCTGTACTTTACTTGAGTATTATTTTCTCTGGAAACTTATGACTTTTACTTCACTACATTTGAAAGACAAATATCGTACGTTTTACTCCACTACATTTCTATCAAGGTCGAAAGTCGTTTCTGTAGCAGCTCTGAAAGTCGGTGGATGATTTTTTCCTTCTTTAAAAGGTTTTTTGTTGTTGTTGTTTCAGACAATCTGTCAGTAATCTCTCTTAAAGGGTCTTATACATTTCCCCAACTTTTTTTGAACACTGATCAGTTCATAGCAAAATGGAAGAAGACGGTTCTTAGGCACAAGTGTGTGCACCCATAGCCATACTTTGAAAGTATGTTTCAGTAAAAAAAAACAAGATTAGTTTAGTTGGCATACACTTGGTGCATGTCTTATCAAATATTAAAAATATGAATGTCTGGGAGAAAGAGAATGGTAAAGTTGGGAGAATATCAGATGTGTATCAGTGTATTGGATCCGTGCATTCGGCCTTAAAGTGACAGCAGCTTTGTAAAGAGCTTTGTAACTTATATACAAGTATTTTAATGAGTTTTTAGTTAGTCGTGTGGTAGTGTGTCAGATGGAGCATCACTGACTGGCTTAAACCATGATGACAGTGTGCATTTATACAACAATAATAAAATAATGCATTGGCATAAAAAAGGAAATTTACTTTTATACTTAAGTACTTTTGAAAAAAAATACTTCTGTACTTTTACTTGAGTAAAAATCAGTCTTTACAACTTTCACTTGTAACGGAGTAATATTTGACCAGTAGTACTGTTACTTTCACTCAAGTAATAGAGTTGTGTACTTTGTCCACCTCTGAACTTCATAGAAACTAAAATATCTCAGAGACTAAAAACTGTTCAAATGTGTCAGATCACAGATAGTAGTTATCTGCAGTTAGTGTCTAACGATCTATTATATATCGATAAACATAAACTCTAACGTGCTTCATAAAATACATCTTCCATCAATATTCCTGAGAGGTCAATAATGCCATAAAATCTCGAAATATGCAGTAATTCCATCCATTTGCCAGCGAGTGTGGTTGAGATACACTAAAATGAATGGGGTTCAGTGCTGGAACTATTGGTCGCTCTGTGACACGCGTTACTTCCGCATTCCTCAGTTCCTATGATAGTCTATGTGAGTGTCGTAACTCTGTTTTTTAACGGCTCTGGACATGACCAACTAACTCAACCCGCCCCTTTATTCTGCTTAAGCTTTCTCGTGCTCAAACAGCAACATTACACACTAAAGAACGATGTAAAAAAGCACAATGTGTCGTTTTGTTTGCTTCATTCTGTCGTCGCTGTCAGGTAATGTCTTTTAATAGCAGAGTTTGGCCTCAGGTGCTGGAGGGGAACATCTTGAGGATCATTACTGTGGAAAATGGCTGTTTTGCATACATTTTCAGAACCAAAACATTTTGCACTTTTTTCCCTCCAAAATGATGCTAAAAACACCTGGTTCTCATTCCTGTAAAATAAATCATCCAGAAATTAAATTCAGTATAATTACATGTAAAACTTTTTTTTTAGCTTCACTGAATCAACCAAAATACATTCATTTATCCTGCACATTATAGGCATGTGTGCTTAATAAGATTGGAGTGGCTGTTTTTTTTTGTGTAACTCAGAAACATAATTTATTAGATGATATGTATTTTTTGAGCAGTATTTATCTTGCAAAAAGAACAAGATCTTAAAGGGTTAGTTCACCCAGAAAGGAAATGTCTGTCATTAACTCCTCACCCTAATGTCGTTTCACACCCGTAAGACCTCCGTTCATCTTCACACACAGTTTAAGGTATTTATATAACTGATGTCTCATATGGACTACTTTGATGATGTTTTTATTCCCTTTCTGGACATGGACAGTATAGTGTGCATACACTTGCATACGCATTTAGACTAAATATAAAATATCTTAAACTGTGTGTGAAGATGAACGGAGGTCTTACGGGTGTGGAGCGACATTAGGGGGAGGAGTTAATGACAGACATTTCATTTATGGGTGAACTAACCCTTTAATAAGGGTAATCACATCAAACTCACATATGTCAAGTGCAACCAATAAAAGGATACAAACCTTAATATACTGTACAAAATGACTGAAAATCCTAGTGACAAGCAGCAGCACTTCATTTTTAAATATTATCCTCCAAAGAAGATATATATATATATATTAGACTTTTTCATTCTAATATTTTGCCAATGCTATTTTTCTCTACATGACTTGCATTGGCTATGCAACTGTATAACGCAGTGTGACCAAAGTTTTTTTTTGTTTTGTTTTTTTGACTCAGAATCATGTCTTATGATGTTTTACGTTAGTGTCACTTTAACAAATTCATTTTACAGGAGTGTATTTACTCTTGTCCGTCTCACTTTCAAGCAGGATATCAGTATGCACCACTTAATTGCGTAAATGAATGCAATGTAATAAATTCATGTGCGAGTGCATGCACGGTGTTAATTATCCTGAGATGCGCTGGAGTATTCCTCCACGAGCCAAACCCATGTCACAACACATCATAACACTGACACTCACCCCCGTCTGAACTTATCATGCCACCAATTAGTCTGAATAAAGTGAAGGCTGTTCTTCCTGTTTGTAATCCATCCTCATCTGTGAAAAGGGCAGCGAGTCAGGTCAGCGTGGAGCTCTGCAAACGGAGCACTGTGGGATTAAACGGCTAATAAAATCAAATATATCGGGCTGCTGGTGCGGGTTATGCCCACAATATTAGGTTTCATTCAACCCAGGCTCATTGGAAAAACACTGAGTCGTGTGTGTCGTGACACTTTCAAAGTGAAAGCTTTATAATAAACAGATGAACGTGAATCTGGCGAGGCTTTATTGCATTGGTTATTGTGCGCATTGCAGCAGTTCGGGAATGGAAATGATGAATCACACAAGTGATGAAACGGACAAATTCACCCTTTATCCAATTATTATTAAAAGTTTGTTGAATATTTTGTAAGCATATTGCATAGTTGTGATTGGAGTCTATTGTTTTATTTGTGATTATAACACAATGAAACATGACAAACTGTGCCGACATAGCCAGGCTGACATAAGAAGAAATGATGCACACATGCAAAAGCAATATTAATAACTGATTATGTTGTAGTCAATGTATGTATTCTGTCTTTTTTTTTGCATGCTAAAATAAATCCTGTAGCTATACTTTTTTTTTGTGTGCCATATAATTGTGCTGTTTGTGCTCAACAACATCTATGCTTGTTTGCAAAGTAATGACAAATAAAGAACTGGTTATTTTTTGGCAAATAATTTAGGAAGTAATGTATTCTATCTATCTATCTATCTATCTATCTATCTATCTATCTATCTATCTATCTATCTATCTATCTATCTATCTATCTATCTATCTATCTATCTATCTATCTATCTATCTATCTATCTATCTATCTATCTATCTATCTATCTATCTATCTATCTATCTATCTACTTATTATTGTTATTTTTGTCATATTTTGATGGTTTAATCAAACTTGAAGGGTCACCAAAAACAATAATATTCCCTCTGGACAAACTTTTGACCACTACTATACACTAAATCCTAAAAATGCCCCCCCAATAAATAAAACATTTGCTGAAGAATCGTGTATTTTATCTGGTCATGCATGTTATTCTCAAATCATGCACTATGTTAAAAGTCTTTCAAAGTCATAACATGTCATCGTGCATGGAAATAAGTCGTTATTATTCAATGATCTGCTACTGTAATCCTAATCTTGTGTGAAATGAGAATAAAATTATTTGGTGTTTTGCTGCCTCCAGTGTTGATTTCAGCTGGAAACTGAATATATTGGTATGCGTTTTGAGTTTTGCAATTGATTTTTTCCCCCAATTAACCTGCACATCCAGAGTTTTATGAATGACGCTGAGATATTGTTTTGTGTTGTTCTCGTCCTGCAGGTCTCCACAGAATGGAGCGAGAATGAGCAGAGAGCGGTCGAGAGTGAAGCATGAACTGGAGGCTCATTGAAGTCACTTACTTCCTGTTTATATGGGACCATATAACAGTTCAGTCTTCCCGCCAAGAGCCCTCGGCCAACGAACAGCATGTCACCAAGCAGTTTGATTGGCTCATCTCTGACCGTGGCCCTTTCCACCACTCGAAGGGGTACCTCTCCTTCATGGAAAGATTTCGCCAAGGATTCACGACCCGGTATAAGATTTATAGGTGAGTGCACTTAATCGACTCTGTTTAGTGCGATAAGAGCTGCAGCTCGTGTGCATGTGCGAAGTTTCCGCTGAAAAGCGAGCGTATGGGCTTATGAAGAACTGCCCTCGGTGTGAACCTGTTTTATCATACTATAGAGTTCAGAGCATTTCGAGCATTGAGTTCGGCCCATTCATAGAGGGAGGATATGCGTTCAATCTGATCAGCTCCTCAGTTATTGTGCTTGCAGGGTTCCCACGCTCATGAAAAACCGTGGACATATCAGAGGATTTTAAAATAGTGCTTCTCAGGCCTGGAGAAAAGCATGGGCATTTCTGAATTTGTTCTGTTTTGTTCCGAAATATTGCATTGGCAAGAGAGTGCAATCTAACTATACTGAATTTTTTCCAGCAAATCATGTAAAATTCAATTTGGGAAGCTGCATTGTGTGTAGAAGTGGGCTGTAGTTCTGGTGGAGCACTGGTTTCTGATGTTGTCAATGAAGGTATTTAAAAGATCCTTGAAAAATAAAGAGGTAACGCTAGTGTTGTAGTACTCGAGAACAGTCTTAAGACCATTTTCTGAAGGTCTGACCGCATTTATCTCGCTCTCAGACTAAGAGGGCTCAGATTTTACCTCAAGATCATGTCAAGATCTGCGAGGACATCACAAAATCGCTGGTGCATTGTCTGATTTATTTCTTAACATCATTATTATGATTTAATGTAAAACGTACTGCTTAAAATGCAACCAATAACTTAATTTTAATGCTATTTTTTATTTTGTTATTGTAGGGACAGGCTCAAAATCAATGCAGGATTGACTCAAAAAAGTAAAATTCCCAAACGTAATAATAATGCCCACAAATTCAAGATATGATTGCAAAAAATATCTTTTATTTTATTTTATATAGCATAGGCTATAACAATATCAAGAGAGCTGTTTTCACAGATATGAGCACAATGTGATATTTATTTTATACAAATGTTCAATAAATGGGCTTAGCATTAATATTACGTTTTTGGCTGGAATCGGTTGAATAAATTATTCATTGTTTTCTTATCAGTTTCATATTTAAAAGTAGACCTGTCCTTTTATTTTCCCATCGTATTTCTATATTCAAAATGTTATTTTTACAATGTAATTCTCAGCATTATTTATGCAGGTGTAATTGTAGTAATTCACCTCTGCAACACTAAGATGGATTTATCGTTAGTGATTTGATTGCTAACAGCTCTATATAATGTCTTATTATTCTAAGTGCATTTATTGATTAGATATAAGACATTTCTCAGACAGTAGATGTGGGTTCAGATGAATTTGAGCGGTGCTGGTTTGGTCTTGGTTTAGTTGGTCTTGATCACAACGTTAGGTACACTTTACAATATCGTCTCGTTTGTTAATATGAGTTAATGCATGTTAGTCCAGGATATGTGATGTATTATCGGATTGAAGCGTGTTGTAAAATGTTAGTGCTGTGAGGTTGACCTTTCATCGTTCAGGAGGTTTAATGGCGCTTTGTTGCTGTTACAAACTTTGCCTCTCCAGAAGGTCTTTAGGAGGAATAAAAAATCATAAATGAGTCCATAGAGTTCGATTCTGATATTGATGGAATTGGACACATATGATATTACTAGGGTCTTTTTCTCTGGAGAAGCAAGAGATTTGGTGTTTTTTCTGGAACTGGACGGACTTCATTATTGGGTGATTATCAGCCATATGTTTGAGCATCGAGCCATTAAATGAATGACAAGAGACTGTAACTCTGTGTCATTATTATATCAGTCTATGAAGTAACCTTCCTTTATGATTTATTAAAGACCCCATGTGGTAGAAAATCCCATTTTTAATGCTGCTTATATGTGTATCAATCAATCAGTCAACTTTATTTGTATAGCGCTTTTACAATCACGATTGTGTCAAAGCAGCTTCACAGTGTCAAACAGGATAATATTGCGACAAAATTAGATTTGGCTGTACAGTCGTTCTGGAGAAAACAGTGATGTTATCAGCTTATTTTAATTTATCATATAGCGACAATGTTGGCATATCAGTAGTATAGTTTATACAATTAAATAAGACCTAATTAATACATTTTATTTGTATAATAAGTTGAATAACTTTAATCATAATGTGGTGTCAAACAATGTGGAAATGTATGTCAAAACCATAGCTGAGTAGTATTGCCTCCTTAAAACTGCAGTGAAAAAAACAAAAACATGGTTTAAAAATCGCGGCTGTTTCTGAACCAATCACGTCAGCATGTGGGCGGGCTTTAGCATTTCATTAGTCTTAAGAGAAACAGGTTAGAGTGGATCTCTGAGCTGCTTTGAGTGAGAGGAGGCGGGGCTAATTTGCATATTCATAAATCTAAGGGTGTCGAGTTACAGTCAAACCATTTTAAGAAGACATTTTTTCACAGGGGAAAAAAACAACTAAACATTTAAATACATCATTTTGGTGAATTTTGAGGGATTAAATGATTGACTACAGAGGGACTTTAAGTAATTTGAACATGTTACATATTCCTCCCTTGATGAGAAATTCTTGATGAGAAAAGGTTTTATAACATTCACTAATCAGTTGCGTGCCAAGGCAGCCAAACCAAGTATTTTCCAACTGATTTTCTCCATAGAGATTTATAAAAGTCTTCAATAAAGAGTTTTAAACCATGAACCAAAACAACCTGATCAGCTGAATCGCAACAGATATTGCCTTTGATTTGAGGCACACACGCACGCACGCACGCACGCACGCACGCACGCACGCACGCACACACACACACACACACACACACACACACACACACACACACACACACACACACACACACACACACACACAGAGTCCTCGAAGAAGGATGGTTTATGATTTATATTTTATGAAAAAGCAACCAAATGTCACAATATAAAGCTATTAAATTCCCGTAAACTATACAGTAAAAACAAGTGATTTGAGGATGTCAGGAACCAGCGTCACACTTCTCTGATTTGTGGATCTCTGGTGTTTTTACTGAGAATGTGGCTATTATTATTTTATGTTACAATTACATTTACTTTTGTGGTAGGTCTGTCTTAAACCTGTTTAATGCTATTGTTCAATATCAATTTCTCGTTAAAATGAATGTGATTTTTTTACATAAATTACTCTTATATTTCAGGGATGTAAACTCATAAGGGCTGAAGAAGTGAGACAATTAAAAAGATTTTAGTACACATTTCAATGAATAAATTATTTAAATGTATCTTTATAATAAAAATCCATAGCTTTATAATAACACCCATTCTGATGTTACTGCACTCTAAAAATGCTGGGTTGTTTTAACCCAAATTAGGGTTGGGTTTGTCAAAGTTTAACCCAAATTAGGGTTGGGTTTGTCCACGTTTAACCCAAATTAGGGTTGGGTTTGTCAAAGTTTAACCCAAATTAGGGTTGGGTTTGTCCACGTTTGACCCAAATTAGGGTTGGGTTTGTCCATGTTTGATCCAAATTTGGGTTGGGTTTGTCCATGTTTGATCCAAATTAGGGTTGGGTTTGTCCATGTTTGATCCAAATTAGGGTTGGGTTTGTCCACGTTTGACCCAAATTAGGGTTGGGTTTGTCCATGTTTGATCCAAATTAAGGTTGGGTTTGTCCACGTTTAACCCAAATTAGGGTTGGGTTTGTCCACGTTTAACCCAAATTTGGGTTGGGTTTGTCCATGCTTGACCCAAATTAGGGTTGGGTTTGTCCACGTTTAACCCAAATTAGGGTTGGGTTTGTCCACGTTTGACCCAAATTAGGGTTGGGTTTGTCCACGTTTAACCCAAATTAGGGTTGGGTTTGTCCACGTTTAACCCAAATTAGGGTTGGGTTTGTCCACGTTTGACCCAAATTAGGGTTGGGTTTGTCCACGTTTGACCCAAATTAGGGTTGGGTTTGTCCACGTTTGATCCAAATTAAGGTTGGGTTTGTCCACGTTTGACCCAAATTAGGGTTGGGTTTGTCCACGTTTGACCCAAATTTGGGTTGGGTTTGTCCACGTTTGACCCAAATTAGGGTTGGGTTTGTCCACGTTTGACCAAAATTAGGGTTGGGTTTGTCCATGTTTGATCCAAATTAAGGTTGGGTTTGTCCACGTTTAACCCAAATTTGGGTTGGGTTTGTCCACGTTTGACCCAAATTAGGGTTGGGTTTGTCCATGTTTGATCCAAATTAGGGTTGGGTTTGTCCACGTTTAACCCAAATTAGAGTTGGGTTTGTCCACGTTTGACCCAAATTAGGGTTGGGTTTGTCCACGTTTGACCCAAATTAGGGTTGGGTTTGTCCACGTTTGACCCAAATTAGGGTTGGGTTTGTCAAAGTTTAACCCAAATTAGGGTTGGGTTTGTCCACGTTTGACCCAAATTAGGGTTGGGTTTGTCCACGTTTGACCCAAATTAGGGTTGGGTTTGTCCACGTTTGACCCAAATTAGGGTTGGGTTTGTCCACGTTTGACCCAAATTAGGGTTGGGTTTGTCCACGTTTGACCGAAATTAGAGTTGGGTTTGTCCACGCTTGACCCAAATTAGGGTTGGGTTTGTCCACGTTTAACCCAAATTAGGGTTGGGTTTGTCCACGTTTGACCCAAATTAGGGTTGGGTTTGTCCACGTTTAACCCAAATTAGGGTTGGGTTTGTCCACGTTTAACCCAAATTAGGGTTGGGTTTGTCCACGTTTGACCCAAATTAGGGTTGGGTTTGTCCACGTTTGACCTAAATTAGAGTTGGGTTTGTCCATGCTTGACCCAAATTAGGGTTGGGTTTGTCCACGTTTGACCCAAATTAGGGTTGGGTTTGTCCACGTTTGACCCAAATTAGGGTTGGGTTTGTCCACGTTTGACCTAAATTAGAGTTGGGTTTGTCCATGCTTGACCCAAATTAGGGTTGGGTTTGTCCACGCTTGACCCAAATTAGGGTTGGGTTTGTCCACGTTTAACCCAAATTAGGGTTGGGTTTGTCCACGTTTAACCCAAATTAGGGTTGGGTTTGTCCACGTTTGACCCAAATTAGGGTTGGGTTTGTCCACGTTTAACCCAAATTAGGGTTGGGTTTGTCCATGTTTAACCCAAATTAGGGTTGGGTTTGTCCACGTTTAACCCAAATTAGGGTTGGGTTTGTCCATGTTTGATCCAAATTAGGGTTGGGTTTGTCCACGTTTAACCCAAATTAGGGTTGGGTTTGTCCACGTTTGACCCAAATTAGGGTTGGGTTTGTCCATGTTTAACCCAAATTAGTGTTGGGTTTGTCCACGTTTGACCCAAATTAGGGTTGGGTTTGTCCACGTTTGACCCAAATTAGGGTTGGGTTTGTCCACGTTTGATCCAAATTAAGGTTGGGTTTGTCCACGTTTGACCCAAATTAGGGTTGGGTTTGTCCACGTTTGACCCAAATTTGGGTTGGGTTTGTCCACGTTTGACCCAAATTAGGGTTGGGTTTGTCCACGTTTGACCAAAATTAGGGTTGGGTTTGTCCATGTTTGATCCAAATTAAGGTTGGGTTTGTCCACGTTTAACCCAAATTTGGGTTGGGTTTGTCCACGTTTGACCCAAATTAGGGTTGGGTTTGTCCATGTTTGATCCAAATTAGGGTTGGGTTTGTCCACGTTTAACCCAAATTAGAGTTGGGTTTGTCCACGTTTGACCCAAATTAGGGTTGGGTTTGTCCACGTTTGACCCAAATTAGGGTTGGGTTTGTCCACGTTTGACCCAAATTAGGGTTGGGTTTGTCAAAGTTTAACCCAAATTAGGGTTGGGTTTGTCCACGTTTGACCCAAATTAGGGTTGGGTTTGTCCACGTTTGACCCAAATTAGGGTTGGGTTTGTCCACGTTTGACCCAAATTAGGGTTGGGTTTGTCCACGTTTGACCCAAATTAGGGTTGGGTTTGTCCACGTTTGACCCAAATTAGAGTTGGGTTTGTCCACGCTTGACCCAAATTAGGGTTGGGTTTGTCCACGTTTAACCCAAATTAGGGTTGGGTTTGTCCACGTTTGACCCAAATTAGGGTTGGGTTTGTCCACGTTTAACCCAAATTAGGGTTGGGTTTGTCCACGTTTAACCCAAATTAGGGTTGGGTTTGTCCACGTTTGACCCAAATTAGGGTTGGGTTTGTCCACGTTTGACCTAAATTAGAGTTGGGTTTGTCCATGCTTGACCCAAATTAGGGTTGGGTTTGTCCACGCTTGACCCAAATTAGGGTTGGGTTTGTCCACGTTTAACCCAAATTAGGGTTGGGTTTGTCCACGTTTGACCCAAATTAGGGTTGGGTTTGTCCACGTTTGACCCAAATTAGGGTTGGGTTTGTCCACGTTTAACCCAAATTAGGGTTGGGTTTGTCCACGTTTGACCCAAATTAGGGTTGGGTTTGTCCACGTTTGACCCAAATTAGGGTTGGGTTTGTCCACGTTTGACCCAAATTAGGGTTGGGTTTGTCCACGTTTGACCCAAATTAGGGTTGGGTTTGTCAAAGTTTAACCCAAATTAGGGTTGGGTTTGTCCACGTTTGACCCAAATTAGGGTTGGGTTTGTCCACGTTTGACCCAAATTAGGGTTGGGTTTGTCCACGTTTGACCCAAATTAGGGTTGGGTTTTTCCACGTTTGACCCAAATTAGGGTTGGGTTTGTCCACGTTTGACCCAAATTAGGGTTGGGTTTGTCCACGCTTGACCCAAATTAGGGTTGGGTTTGTCCACGTTTGACCCAAATTAGGGTTGGGTTTGTCCACGTTTGACCCAAATTAGGGTTGGGTTTGTCCACGTTTGACCCAAATTAGGGTTGGGTTTGTCCACGTTTGACCCAAATTAGGGTTGGGTTTTTCCACGTTTGACCCAAATTAGGGTTGGGTTTGTCCACGTTTGACCCAAATTAGGGTTGGGTTTGTCCACGCTTGACCCAAATTAGGGTTGGGTTTGTCCACGTTTGACCCAAATTAGGGTTGGGTTTGTCCACGTTTGACCCAAATTAGGGTTGGGTTTGTCCACGTTTGACCCAAATTAGAGTTGGGTTTGTCCATGCTTGACCCAAATTAGGGTTGGGTTTGTCCACGCTTGACCCAAATTAGAGTTGAAACAACCCAGCATTTTTAGAGTTTATAGTGTTACGTGTTTATATCTACATAGAGCAAAGAGTAATACTTTTTTTTTAAAAGGAAATCTTTGAGTCAAATCACTTAAGCGATTCCAAAATACATTCTGTGTAAAGATGTTAAGTATGCCTGTGAATGCGGCACCTGTGTGTTAAAAGAAGTCCTACCGAAAAGCAATCAAAGGATGCACTGGATTACGGCTCAGATGCTAATGGACATTGCATGTTCTTTTAGAGCACAACTGTTCTTTCCTCAAGAATACTGCCGCTTGGTGTGCAGTGACTTTAAAAATAAGCTTTCAGGATAATAACATAAAAAAGTCACTGCAGAGGACACATACAATAGGTCTCTATATCTTCAGTGCATTAAAGGATAAAACTGCATTCAGGCGACGGTCTTAAAATCTGCACTGAAGCGTGAGAGGCGGGTGTGTTTTCACCTTGATGCACCGGTTCAGCTCAGGCTTTGTGATAGTATAACCTTGCTGTGTCTAGAAATGCTGTTTGTAAGATATTGCATATTAAAACGGCACACTCTAATCATTATCTAATTAACTTGCTGTTGTGCACTGTGTGAAAATGTCCTGCAGTGTTTGTCATCAAGATATATTGCAAATAAGTGATGACAGAGCTATAATATGCCCTTACTATTGCAATAATGTAAGTAATAAATGCACTCCGTGGAGGATTAAAATCATGCATTTAACCCTCGTTTAACTCCTTGAAGTCTGCACAGTTTTGGGGCACTTTAGATGTTTTGACATGCTCTGACATTTGTGCTTTTTTCATTTGCTTATAAACATATTAATGGAAAAAGTGTCATTGCACTGTATTCAGCACAAACCGGGCTACCATAATATGTGAGCAACATGTACATGCTTGTTTTTTGGGGGGGAGAATAACGCTTATGCATTGTTATTTAAAAAAAAACAAAAAAAAAACGGTTCAAGAACAGAATAAACGTACTCGTCACAATCCTTGGCTGGATCCGTTGCTCCTTGACATGAAATCAGCTCTTCTTCAGAAGTAAATTTTTCCAGAAATACTCCTCACCGCGTCTCAAAAGTATGTAAAGTACATGAATCTAACTAAACTTGATGCGTTTTACCGAGTTCATGTGGGCATTGACTCTGTTCGCATGCATCGCGTCAGAATTTGCCTTTCAATTGAATGCTGGGCACCTCTCTCTTTTCAAACAGATTACATAGGCAGAGAATATTTGTTTTTGATTTGATTTACCTTATTTAAAGCCTGACATTTCAATGTTTCTTTAGACATATTTCTCATGTTTGTGTGACAAGTATTCACTAAGTTACAGTTCATTGAGAGAGAGGCTGCAGATCGTGCATCATGTTTGCTTTCTTTATTTTGCAAAAATCACAACATTTAGTTTTCATTGTTTAAATGTAGGATAGTTAACAGTTTTGAATAATATTCAACACTAGTATTGAGTATTTTGAGTCTCTTTCGCACTGATAAGGCGAAGGTCGTTCGACTGACGACCCATAGTGGTTAAGCTAGTCCCACACTAAAATGCATGTTTGAGCTATTTGAACTAAAAATCAACTTGCACTGATACTTAATTTATTTACATCAGGACTTTTTAAAGGCACATTTTAAAATCTGCTTAAATGCCCTAATTGAACTAACGCCTAATTTAAGCCCCGTCTGTGAAACCAGGCCTAAAAATCCCCTAGATCACTAGAGTTTTTGGCATCAAACTAGAGTAATATAGTGTTTTATGGACAAGCTGTGCTTTATATGTTTTGAATGCATGACATGGAGGCAAATTATTGGTAAAACCGGTGGTTATTTTTGTAATTTACGTTAGATCTAGCATTCTGCCTGCTTTTACAATTACTTATTATTACTATAAATTACTTATTTGAATTAATTATCAAGAGAGAGAGATGAGAGATGTTCAGCATGTCTATCTATTAACAGTGAAGATGTAAGTTTAATTACTTCAAAACCAGTGAGGTTTTCCCCTCGTTGCTGAGTGATATAATGTAGCGATTCAGTTGCAAAGCTACTATAAACCAGTATAGAATGATATATAATACACTAACTGTGCATTGAATGGTTTTATTGCACATCTTCCAGCCAATCAGAATCGAGTATTCAGACAGACCATGGAATAAGCATATTTACAGCTGTGTGAACAAAATGTGCCAGAAATCAAGTTTTTGGCACAAAAAAACTGTTATATAATGTGTATTTTTGTATCTTCTCACTTGTATGTAAACACTTTACAGCACGTCAGCAGTCATTAGCATCTTTAATGTAATGATGTTTATAAGCCTGTTGCTTTCAGCGAGAAACCTTCGGCATAAACCGGCTGAACGCCATGGGGATATAGTGAGCATTTTTAATTAGCAGCCACTATTTTTAGTTGCATTAAATATAATATAGATATTTTGGTTACACTTTATAATGACTGCATGCTATGAATCATTAGTTAAGCATTAGTGAAAAGTTAATGTATCATTTATAATGCATTAATAAGCAGTTTTATAAGAACCAGCTATTCTTGATTTATAAGCACATCTATTATTTAAATAAACTATTTGGACATTTTTATTTAGACAGTAATAGCTACTCCGTGTGTTAATACGTGCTTTATTAACATGTATCACTGTAATTTGTGACTTTTTCAGGTAGTTATAAAACATCTAGTAGTTGTCAGTGAACTCATCTAAAGTGATATTAATGCCTCGTAAAGCTTTTACAAAAGATATTGGTAACACTTTAGTATGGGGAACACATATTCACTATTAACTCCGACTTTTGCCTCAATAAACTCCCAATTTACTGCTTATTAATAGTTAGTACGGTAGTTTTTGTAGCGTTTAAGTTTAGGTATTGGGTCGGATTAAGGGATGTAGAATAAGATCATGCAGAATAAGGCATTAATATGAGCTTTATAAGTGCTAATAAACAGACAATATCCTAGTAAAATGCATGATCATAAGC
This sequence comes from Pseudorasbora parva, assembly GCF_024679245.1. Taxonomy (NCBI): domain Eukaryota; kingdom Metazoa; phylum Chordata; class Actinopteri; order Cypriniformes; family Gobionidae; genus Pseudorasbora; species Pseudorasbora parva. Next base: position 2,250,368 of record NC_090174.1, read on the forward strand.
AACTAGTTAATAGACAATAACTGACCTTAAAATAAAGGTTTACCCAAGTTTGTTATTGCATATGGCTATTACATTTTGTGAAAATTGTCAAAAACCCTGACGGTGGCTGGCAACTTTAAAAGAAAAAATACTCTAGCATGGAAAGAGTTAATAAAGTATGAAAATACAATGATTAAACACATTATAGGTATGCTTATAAATCAAGAATAAAGCATTCATAGCTATACTTATGATTACTAATAAGCTTATTAATGGCTACTAATGTTTTATAAATGATGAATTAAATATTTACTAATGATTAACTCGTTTCTCCGTCCGCCCGTTCATTCGTCCGTCTGTTCGTCTTTTCGTTCGTTCATTCATTCATTCGTTCATTCATTCATTCATTCATTCATTCATTCATTCATTCATTCATTCATTCATTCATTCATTCACTCACTTCGGTCTTTACAGAGAATTTTCCATAATAAATAAAACAAAAAGAAGCAAACTAAAAAAATATTTAAAACAGAAGAAAAAAATGAATATAACAAAATAATATACATAACTGAACAAAGTATAGACAGAAGCCACTGCTCATGGTGCGTTTACTGTATTTATCTGAGGAGCGTCATGATTTTCTGATGGGTTAGATTAGCACAAACGCGTTACATAAGACGTTTCCCAAAGTATACAATTATAATTACAATGATCATACACGTCTACATTTCAGATATTATTACAATTTATTTAGTATTGCATACACAAATTATTTATATAATAATATAATTATTTATCACCTTGTTTTTAAACACTTTCTTAAATTTACTGAATTATTACAGTTTTAATTCCATCTCAAAATTAGTCCTTAGGTTTACCCCTTTCTATTTTGTTTTACTTTTTTAAACATATGAATAATAATTCATAGCATGCAATTATTATAAAGTGTTGTGATATTTTTGAGTGCCTAACTCAACCCCTATGCCTAAACCAATTCCCAACAATATTAAACCTCAAACACACTGATAAAAGTTCACGCCTTTATACAAAATAAATAAAATAAATAATAATAATCCTGCAGTCATTCGTACATTTAGACACTGCCGCTTGTCAAATGCCATTGGCCTCTGTGTGTGTGTGTGTGTGTGTGTGTGTGTGTGTGTGTGTGTGTGTGTGTGTGTGTCTTGTGATGAATTGCTAACCAGTATTTGAGCAATAAATGCTTTTGTTGGACTGGGGAAGTTTTTGAGTTATACACATTGACAGTATGAATGTAAACTCTTTTTGCACAAAGTATTTTTTCCCATTCAAATTTTAAAAGTAAAAATCAGTCAATCTGAAGCGGAAGGCTGTAAACTCAGAAACGTGTGTGTTTTAAAAGCTCGGATACAGCCACAGTGAAATACTGGCATTGGCATTTATTCCTTCCTGATATAATATCCTTCCGGTGCCATGAAAGCACACCTGTCAGTATCAGTGACACTTACATAAATCACCACACACTCTCGATGTGTTACGTGTGTGTGAGGATCTCACGTCTCAGGAGCTCAATGAGCAGTTTTACAGGTGAGGGACACTTGCAAAGTACTTTTTCTGCTGGTTAAAATAGTTTTTCTGGCTCTGGAGACTCAAAGATGCCCTGTAGAAACGGCATCCGCTCTAAAACAAGCAGAAAACGGCCTAACTGGACAGCATCAGCACCGTTCTGTGCAGCTTTATATACAGTAGACAATACACTAAAAACAACAACAACAAAAAAACGGTGATATATAGTACTAAAAGTGGTTCTTTGGCTTGTAATCATAGGGGAACCAAATTTACCCCTTTTCCACCAAGGCAGTGCTGGTGCTAAATCGGAGCCAGAGCCTAGTGTTTCCACAGCCAAAGCACCAGCTCCGAACCAGGGAAAGTGGTTCTTAAGTAGCACCAAAACATTGCTGGGCAAGAAGTAAGAAACGCTTGTGTCACCTGCTTGGGGCGGTGTTACCGTGATCAACAAGACCAACACAAACTTGTGACTGCCATTTTTTAAATAGCAGCTAATCAAGCTAACAGCTGCTCGATTGTAATCTCTGTCTATACAAATCATGGAGCTGCACGAATGCGTTGGATTTGCGGCGTTTTGATGCCGATGTGATCATAAAGCCATGAGCCATTGAGTGAAGGCTTGTTCCAGATGCATCGGCGCGCGCTGTGCAGACCGATCGCCGTATGACATCAAAGTACAGCGAGCGCAAACGACTCCTTATGCTTTTGAATCGCTCACGCAGTATTTTGATATCATACAGGGATCGGTCCGCGCAGCGCCGATGCATCTCGAGCAAGCCTGGTGTTGTGTTTGTATACCTCTTATCTTTCTCGCTAGCGTTTTAGCTACACTAGAGAGGCAACGGGAAATACAGTGACGTAAGACCTAGCTCTGTGGTGGCTCTCTAGCCTGTGGAAAGCCAAACCGGTTCTTAAAGGCTGTAGAGTCGTACCAACTTAGAACTGACACTAGGACTGGCTCTGAACCGGTTCATTCTGGTGGAGAAGGGGTATTTGATTACAGGCCAAAAACCACTTTTAGTGCCAAATCTGAACTAGCACCGGTTAGTACGGAGACCCCGAAGGCAGAGATATTGCCTTCCGGGTCTCGGTACAGTTTACCTCCAGTGAAGAATAACAGATATAAGCATTCATTCGTCCCGAGAGCCATCTTGTTTATGAATTCAGGAGTAGACAGACTATAACAATTAAATAGTGAAGGGGTTATTATTATTATAATATGTATAGTATTGGTTGTTTTTGATGATGTTGTTGCTGAAATGGGGTTGGTTGTGGAATTGTTGCTATATTATGAAATGTCAGATTTTACTTTAACAAGGGCCAGTTACATACATTATTTCTTCTGTGTTTTTGTCTTGTATTTGTGCATCTGTGAACTGTTCTGTGTTTATCTTGCTGCAAAACCAATTGCTCTATGGGGACAAATAAAGTATAAAGTCTAAAGTCTAAATAGCACCATTTTTTTTTAGAGTGTAGCAAAAAAATGTGTATAGACCTTGATCCAATGGCAAATCCAAGATGGCAGACAAGGAGAGAGAAATGTCAATTATAGATATTTGTGTAATTAATGTGCTTTATCATGTTGTTCATGTCTAATGGAGTGTTTCAGATCAGTCTCTCATGACTTTATTGGGTTGTAGAACGCAAGGGATGGAAACAGCGCTACGGTTCATATTTTACACTGATATCTGAGAAGAAAATCGAAGTAGTTTGTGTGTACTCCAAATGAGCATTGTTGTGTTGTTTTTGAGTATCATAATAGGGGTGTGTGATATTTAATAATTGTGCGCAAGCTGTCATTATTCACTCAAAAGGCACAGTTTATAGTGCATGCTTTCCGTGCGCTGCGTGTCGTATGCTGTTAGAATGAGCCCAAAATGCAATAAATGAGGGCAGAAACGACCCTGTATACGTTCTTTTGTTATATTTATATCATGTGCTATAGTTAAACAATATTACACAAGCGAGAGACAGTTGCAAGTCTGGGTATAACACGTGACGTTGGGCTTCTTTTCTTGGCAAGTCGTGTTAAAAAATCTCGAGTCGCAGGTTGCGTTTTTTTGGGGGCTTTAAAAAAAAATATGGTTGTTTGTTAGGAAAATATGATAAGCAACTTTGTTTCTTTACATTTATGGTCGCTGTTTTGTCCAATACATTGATGGACACTGTCTTCTCACAACCATAGCCATTCAATGCAATGATAAGTGCTGTAGTAAAAAAAGAAAAATCACGTTCAACGTGCAGGCATGTGACGTCATAAATGCATGTGATGATAATTAGTATAAATAGACGTATAATACATTTGTACAAACAATGCCACCAGCAGATATGTGAAGAGATGGAAAGGAGGCTATTATAAAAAACAAAACAAAAAAAAGGTATGGTATGAAGGTATGGTTTGAATTTATTTCATCATAAATACAGCTCTGGAAAAAATGAAGACACCACTTAACATTGATAAATGATTTTATCATTGATAAGATTGAGAAATCAATGTTACGTGGTCTCTTCATTGTTTCCAGAGCTGTATTTGGCTGTATTGCAGCGCTCCCTTAGTGCTTACCTGTGTCCCAATCGTAGAATGTAAAAAATGGGCATATTATTAACCCTTTTTTGTGACATTAGTAATTTTTAAAACTATTTAGGGCAGATTGCACATTGAGATGCAGAGCTTGTCTTTTGCACGGTTTGCAGTGTGTGTGTGTGTGTTCGCCACTGCTCCTTATATGTGTGCACTAACTCTGACTATGGGTTATCATAAATGGCCTTCACGTCACTTTTCCTCTTTCTACATACATTTACATTTATGCATTTGGCAGACGCTTTTATCCAAAGTGACTTACATTGCATTTTAAGGTACACATTTTTTTGTGTGTCAATTCTTGCTTTCCCTGGGAATCGAACCCACGACCTTGGCGTTGCTAGCGCCTCGCTCTACTGGAAAGCTCTCTCTTTCTCTTTCTCCATCGCCACAGCTGATCGGAGGACATTGCGTGCTCTTTATTGCAATTTGAAGGTTTTTGTAAACTCACATCTGTTTTTGCTTTTTAAACTCCGAGAGGTTTCAGTTTAATATGTTGCAGGCTCATTTATTTATCTATAAAAAAATATATATTTATATTTTAAATTATATTGAAGATAATGAATATTATAATATTGGGCTTGTTTTTTAAGCTGCGGTTGCTTATTTGTCTCGTGGGATTCGGCAACACTGGAGAGAGAGCTGTTTTTCCAGAATATCAGCGCCGCTGCAAATGTGATATTGATGTTCTACGACCATTCAACAATCAAGACGTTAATATTATGAGCTACGTTTGAGGCAGAATATTGTCTGTTTTTTAAATTTCACCACTGAAAATAGTTCCAATCAAAGCCACCGCAGAACCTGTGCAGTTATCTAACAAAACTCAGCTGTTTCTTTACTGAATGAATCTGTATTTTGAGCAAATCGAGTGTGTGAATAATTCAATAACTCATTCATAAAGACGGTAAGGGCCCTATCATACACCCGGCGCAAGTGTGTTCTGCTAGTTTCAGCTTGATAAAGATATACATGTCTACATGTCATTTTCTCAAAACGTAATAACATCTTGAGCTTATAATCTAATAACACTCAGTATACTGCATCCTACACAGGACGTGTCCTCCGGAGGACGCAGCCTTCAAAATTTAACGAAATGAGACACAGCTTATATAAAGCATGTTCACTCTGCCATTCAGGGCGAAGTCTTGTAAAGAGTAACACTGCAATTCTGAGCGTTCTCCCATGTTTAGTGTCTCTTGGTTTTGGATCACCTGCCTGTTTCTGGACTACTCTTTCGCCTGCGTTCCCTGCCTTGTTGTGTTTGTTTGGACTGCCTGCATGTATTTTGACCTTGCCTGAACTCTGGACTTCGATTGTGGACTGTTGTCTTAATAAAGTTGCATTTGGATCCCCAATCTGTTGACTCATCGT